>NW_026893743.1:0-300000 GCF_032452875.1 Bos javanicus | reverse complement strand
TTGCCTCCAGAGGCACATGATCAGTGTATTATAGCAAACATGATCATTGCATGATCAGTCACATGATCAGCGCCATTAAGTCACGTGATCACTACATGATAGTCATGTGATCAGTCCATGCTCAGTCACGGTATCAGTGCATGATCAGCCACGTGATCAGTGCATGATCTGTCACATGATTAGTGTATGATCATCCACGTGATCAGTGCATGATCAGTCACGTGTTCAGTGCATGATCAGTCATGTAATTTGTGCATGACCAGGCACGTGAACAGTGTATGACAAGCCAAGTGATCAGGGCATGATAGCAACGTGATCAGTGCATGATCAGTCACGTGATCAGTGCATGATCAGTCACGTGATCAGTGGATGACCAGCCACGTGATCAGTGCATGATCAGCCACATGATCAGTGCATGATCAATTACGTGATCAGTGCATGATCAGTCACGTGACCAGTATATGGTAGCTAGGTGATCATTGCATGATCAGCCACATGAGCCGTGCTTGATAGCCATGAGATCAGTGCATGATCAGTCACGTGATCAGTGCATGATCACTCACGTTAACAGTGCATGATAAGTCACCTGATCAGTGCATGATCAATTACGTGATAAGTGCATGATCACTCACGTGACCAGTACATGGTAGCTACGTGATCATTGCTTGAACAGCCACGTGAGCAGTGCATGATAGCCACGTGATCAGTGCATGATCTGTCGCATGATCAGTGTATGATCATCCGGGTGATCAGTGCATGGGCAGTCATGTGATCAGTGCATGATATAGACGTGATCAGTGCATGATCAGTCTCGTGATCAGTGTATGAAAACCAGGTGATCAGTGCACGATAGCCAGGTAATGAGTGCACCATAGCCAGATGATCAATGCATTATCAGTCAGGTGGTCAGTGTATGATCAGCCAAGTAATAAGTGCATGATAGCCAACTGATCATTGGATGATCCGTCACGTGATCAGTGCATGGTCAGTCACATGATCATTGCATGATCAGCCACGTGATCAGTGCATGAGTGCCACGTGATCAGTGCATGATATGTCACGTGACAGGTGTGTGTTCAGCCACGTGAACAGTGCATGTTCAGCCACGTGATCAGTGCATGATAGCCACGTGATCAGTGCATGATCAGTTACGTGAGCAGTGTATGATCAGCCACGTGAGCAGTGCATGGTCAGACACGTGAACAGTGTATGATCAGCCACGTGATTAGTGCATGATATCCAAGTGATCAGTGCATGATCAATCACGTGATCAGTGTATGATAAGCCACGTGAACAGTGCATGCTCAGTCACGTGGTCAGGGCCTGCTGAGCTGCGTGATTACTGTCTGCTCATCTGCTTGACAATTGCCAGCTGAGCTGCACGATTCCTGCCTGTCATCTGCTTGACAATTGCCAGCTGTGCTGCGTAATTCCTGCCTGCTCAGCTGCTTGATTATTGCCAGCTGAGCAGCATGATTCCTCACAGCTGAGTTCCATGATTATTGCCTGCTGACTGTTTGATTCGTGCCTACTCAGCTCTTTGTTTATTGCCTCCAGAGGCACATGATCAGTGTATTATAGCAAACATGATCATTGCATGATCAGTCACATGATCAGCGCCATTAAGTCACGTGATCACTACATGATAGTCATGTGATCAGTCCATGCTCAGTCACGGTATCAGTGCATGATCAGCCACGTGATCAGTGCATGATCTGTCACATGATTAGTGTATGATCATCCACGTGATCAGTGCATGGGGAGTCATGTGATCTGTAGATGATATAGACGTGAACAGTGCATGATCAGTCTCGTGATCAGTGCATGATAGCCACGTGATCAGTGCATGATCAGTCACCTGATGGGTGTATGATCATTCACGTGACCTGTACATGGTAGCTACATGATCATTGCATGATCAGCCACGTGAGTAGTGCACCATAGCCATGTGATCACCGCATGATCAGTCACGTGATCAGTGCATGATCAGTCATGTGACCAGTACATGGTAGCTGTGTGATCATCGCATGATCAGCCACGTGATCAGTGCATGATAGCCACGTGATCAGTGCATGATCAGTCAAGTGATCAGTGCATGATCAGTCACGTGATCAGTGCATGATAGCCAGGTGATCAGTGCATGATAGCCACGTGATCAGTGCATGATCAGTCATGTGATCAGTGCATGGTCAGTCACGTGATCAGTGCATGATCATCCACGTGATCAGTGCATGTGGAGTCATGTAATCAATGCATGATAGCGCCTTATCAGTGCACGATCAGTCCCGTGATGAGTGTATGATCAGCCAAGTGATCAGTGCAAGATAGCTACATGATCAGTGCATGATCAGTCATATGATCAGTGCATGATTAGCCACGTCATCAGTGCATGATAGCCACGTGATCAGTACATACTATTACGTGATCTATGCATGCGCAATCACGTGATCAGTGCATGATCAGTCACGTGATAGGTGTGTGATCAGCCATGTGAACAGTACATGCTGAGTCACGTGATCAGGGCCTGCTGAGCTGCGTGATTACTGTCTGCTCATCTGCTTGACAATTGCCAGCTGAACTGCAGGATTCCTGCCTGCCATCTCCTTGACAATTGCCACCTGTGCTGCGTAATTCCTGCCTGCTCATCTATTTGATTATTGCCAGCTGAGCAGCATGATTTCTCAGAGCTGAGTTCCATGATGATAGCCTGCTGACTGTTTCCTGCCTACTCAGCTCTATGTTCTTTGCCTCCAGAGGCACATGATCAGTTTGTGACACCAAACATGATCAGCACATGATCAGTCACATGATCAATGCATGATAAGCCAGGTGAACAGTGCATGATCAATTACGTGATCAGTGCATGATCAGTCATGTGACCAGTACATGGTAGCTGCGTGATCATTGCATGATCAGCCACGTGAGCAGTGCATGATAGCCACGTGATCATTGCATGATCATTCACGTGACCAGTGCATGATAGCTACGTGATCATTGCATGATTAGCCACGTGATCAGTGCATGATCAGTCACGTGATACGTGTGTGATCAGCCACGTGATCAGTGCATGATTGCCAGGTGATCAGTGCATGATATGTCACGTGACAGGTGTGTGATCAGCCACGTGAACAGTGCATGTTCAGCCACGTATTCAGTGCATGATAGCCACGTGATCAGTGCATGATCAGTTACGTGAGCAGTGTATGATCAGCCACGTGATCAGTGCATGGTCAGACACGTGAACAGTGTATGATCAGCCACGTGATCAGTGCATGATATCCAAGTGATCAGTGCATGATCAATCACGTGATCAGTGTATGATCAGCCACGTGAACAGTGCATGCTCAGTCACGTGATGAGTGCCTGCTGAGCTGCGTGATTACTGTCTGCTCATCTGCTTGACAATTGCCAGCTGAGCTGCACGATTCCTGCCTGTCATCTGCTTGACAATTGCCAGCTGTGCTGCGTAATTCCTGCCTGCTCAGCTGCTTGATTATTGCCAGCTGAGCAGCATGATTCCTCACAGCTGATTTCCATGATTATTGCCTGCTGACTGTTTGATTCGTGCCTACTCAGCTCTTTGTTTATTGCCTCCAGAGGCACATGATCAGTGTATGATAGCAAACATGATCAGCGCATGATCAGTCACATGATCAGAGCCATTAAGTCACGTGATCACTACATGATAGTCATGTGATCAGTCCATGCTCAGTCACGGTATCAGTGCATGATCAGCCACGTGATCAGTGCATGATCTGTCACATGATTAGTGTATGATCATCCACGTGATCAGTGCATGGGCATTCATGTGATCAGTGCATGATATAGATGTGATCAGTGCATGATAGCCACGTGATCAGTGCATGATCAGTCACCTGATGGTTGTATGATCATTCACGTGACCTGTAAATGGTAGCTACGTAATCATTGCATGATCAGGCACGTGAGTAGTGCATGATCAGTCATGTGACCAGTACATGGTAGCTGAGTGATCATCCCATGATCAGCCACGTGAGCAGTGCATGACAGCCACGTGATCAGTGCATGATCAGACACGAGATCAGTGCATGATCAGTCACGTGATCAGTGCATGATCAGCCACGTGATCAGTGCATGACCAGGCACGTGATCAGTGTATATCCAGCCAAGTGATCAGTGCATGATAGCCACGTGATCAGTGCATGATCAGTCACGTGATCAGTGCATGATCAGTCACGTGATCAGTGTATGATCAGCCACGTAATCAGTGCATGATCAGCCACATGATCAGTGCATGATCAATTACGTGACCAGTGCATGATCAGTCACGTGACCAGTACATGGTAACTACGTGATCATTGCCTCATCAGCCACGTGAGCAGTGCATGATAGCCACGTGATCAGTGCATGATCAGCCATGTGCTCAGTGCCTGATCAGTCACGTTATCAGTGCATTGTCAGTCACGTGATCAGTGCATGATCATCCACGTGATCAGTGCATGTGGCGTCATGTAGTCAATGCATGATAGCGCCGTGATCAGTGCACGATCAGTCCCGTGATGAGTGTATGATCAGCCAAGTGATCAGTGCAAGATAGCTACGTGATCAGTGCATGATCAGTCACATGATCAGTGCATGATCAGTCACGTGATAGGTGTGTGATCAGCCATGTGAACAGTGCATGCTCAGTCACGTGATCAGGGCCTG
Source organism: Bos javanicus (assembly GCF_032452875.1). Taxonomy (NCBI): domain Eukaryota; kingdom Metazoa; phylum Chordata; class Mammalia; order Artiodactyla; family Bovidae; genus Bos; species Bos javanicus. The sequence continues at coordinate 295,314 of NW_026893743.1, read as the reverse complement.
CTGAGCTGCGTGATTACTGTCTGCTCATCTGCTTGACAATTTCCAGCTGAGCTGCACGATTCCTGCCTGTCATCTCCTTGACAATTGCCACCTGTGCTGCGTAATTCCTGCCTGCTCATCTACTTGATTATTGCCAGCTGAGCAGCATGATTTCTCAGAGTTGAGTTCCATGATTAGAGCCTGCTGACTGATTCCTGCCTACTCAGCTCTGTGTTCATTGCCTCCAGAGACACATGATCAGTGTGTGACATCAAAAATGATCAGCACATGATCAGTCACATGATCAATGCATGATAAGCCAGGTGATCAGTGCATGATCAATTATGTGATCAGTGCATGATCAGTCATGTGACCAGTACATGGTAGCTGTGTGAACATTGCATGATCAGCCACGTGAGCAGTGCATGATAGCCACGTGATCAGTGCATGATGAGTCACGTGCTACGTGTGTGATCAGCCACGTGATCAGTGCATGATATCCACGTGATCAGTGCAGGATAGCCACGTGATCACTTCATGATTATTCACGTGATCTCTACATGATCAGTCACGTGATACGTGTGTGATCAGCCACCTGATCAGTGCGTGATGAGCCATGTGATCAGTGCAGGATCAATTACGTGATCAGTGCATGATCAGTCACGGGACCAGTACATGGTAGCTACGTGATCATTGCGTAATCAGCCACGTGATCAGTGCATGATAGCAAACATGATCAGCGCATGAGCAGTCACATGATCAGCGCCATTAAGTCACGTGATCACTACATGTTAGTCATGTGACCAGTCCATGCTCAGTCTCGGTATCAGTGCATGATCAGCTACGTGATCAGTGCATGATCTGTCACAAGGTTAGTGTATGATCATCCACGTGATCAGTGCATGGGCAGTCATGTGATCAGTGCATGATATAGACGTGAACAGTGCATGATCATTCTCATGATCAGTGCATGATAGCCACGTGATCAGTGCATGATCCGTCACCTGATGGGTGTAGGATCATTCACGTGACCTGTACATGGTAGCTAAATGATCATTGCATGATAGCCACGTGATCAGTGCATGATCAGTCAAGTGATCAGTGCATGATCAGTCACGTGATCAGTGCATGATAGCCAGGTGATCAGTGCATGATAGCCACGTGATCAGTGCATGATCAGTCATGTGATCAGTGCATGGTCAGTCACGTGATCAGTGCATGATCATCCACGTGATCAGTGCATGTGGAGTCATGTAATCAATGCATGATAGCGCCTTATCAGTGCACGATCAGTCCCGTGATGAGTGTATGATCAGCCAAGTGATCAGTGCAAGATAGCTACATGATCAGTGCATGATCAGTCATATGATCAGTGCATGATTAGCCACGTCATCAGTGCATGATAGCCACGTGATCAGTACATACTGTTACGTGATCTATGCATGCGCAATCACGTGATCAGTGCATGATCAGTCACGTGATAGGTGTGTGATCAGCCATGTGAACAGTACATGCTGAGTCACGTGATCAGGGCCTGCTGAGCTGCGTGATTACTGTCTGCTCATCTGCTTGACAATTGCCAGCTGAACTGCAGGATTCCTGCCTGCCATCTCCTTGACAATTGCCACCTGTGCTGCGTAATTCCTGCCTGCTCATCTATTTGATTATTGCCAGCTGAGCAGCATGATTTCTCAGAGCTGAGTTCCATGATGATAGCCTGCTGACTGTTTCCTGCCTACTCAGCTCTATGTTCTTTGCCTCCAGAGGCACATGATCAGTTTGTGACACCAAACATGATCAGCACATGATCAGTCATATGATCAATGCATGATAAGCCAGGTGAACAGTGCATGATCAATTACGTGATCAGTGCATGATCAGTCATGTGACCAGTACATGGTAGCTGCGTGATCATTGCATGATCAGCCACGTGAGCAGTGCATGATAGCCACGTGATCATTGCATGATCATTCACGTGACCAGTGCATGATAGCTACGTGATCATTGCATGATTAGCCACGTGATCAGTGCATGATCAGTCACGTGATACGTGTGTGATCAGCCACGTGATCAGTGCATGATTGCCAGGTGATCAGTGCATGATATGTCACGTGACAGGTGTGTGATCAGCCACGTGAACAGTGCATGTTCAGCCACGTATTCAGTGCATGATAGCCACGTGATCAGTGCATGATCAGTTACGTGAGCAGTGTATGATCAGCCACGTGATCAGTGCATGGTCAGACACGTGAACAGTGTATGATCAGCCACGTGATCAGTGCATGATATCCAAGTGATCAGTGCATGATCAATCACGTGATCAGTGTATGATCAGCCACGTGAACAGTGCATGCTCAGTCACGTGATGAGTGCCTGCTGAGCTGCGTGATTACTGTCTGCTCATCTGCTTGACAATTGCCAGCTGAGCTGCACGATTCCTGCCTGTCATCTGCTTGACAATTGCCAGCTGTGCTGCGTAATTCCTGCCTGCTCAGCTGCTTGATTATTGCCAGCTGAGCAGCATGATTCCTCACAGCTGATTTCCATGATTATTGCCTGCTGACTGTTTGATTCGTGCCTACTCAGCTCTTTGTTTATTGCCTCCAGAGGCACATGATCAGTGTATGATAGCAAACATGATCAGCGCATGATCAGTCACATGATCAGAGCCATTAAGTCACGTGATCACTACATGATAGTCATGTGATCAGTCCATGCTCAGTCACGGTATCAGTGCATGATCAGCCACGTGATCAGTGCATGATCTGTCACATGATTAGTGTATGATCATCCACGTGATCAGTGCATGGGCATTCATGTGATCAGTGTATGATATAGATGTGATCAGTGCATGATAGCCACGTGATCAGTGCATGATCAGTCACCTGATGGTTGTATGATCATTCACGTGACCTGTAAATGGTAGCTACGTAATCATTGCATGATCAGCCACGTGAGCAGTGCATGATAGCCACGTGATCAGTGCATGATGAGTCACGTGCTACGTGTGTGATCAGCCACGTGATCAGTGCATGATATCCACGTGATCAGTGCAGGATAGCCACGTGATCACTTCATGATTATTCACGTGATCTCTACATGATCAGTCACGTGATACGTGTGTGATCAGCCACCTGATCAGTGTGTGATGAGCCATGTGATCAGTGCAGGATCAATTACGTGATCAGTGCATGATCAGTCACGGGACCAGTACATGGTAGCTACGTGATCATTGCGTAATCAGCCACGTGATCAGTGCATGATAGCAAACATGATCAGCGCGTGAGCAGTCACATGATCAGTGCCATTTAGTCACGTGATCACTACATGTTAGTCATGTGACCAGTCCATGCTCAGTCACGGTATCAGTGCATGATCAGCTACGTGATCAGTGCATGATCTGTCACAAGGTTAGTGTATGATCATCCACGTGATCAGTGCATGGGCAGTCATGTGATCAGTGCATGATATAGACGTGAACAGTGCATGATCATTCTCATGATCAGTGCATGATAGCCACGTGATCAGTGCATGATCCGTCACCTGATGGGAGTAGGATCATTCACGTGACCTGTACATGGTAGCTAAATGATCATTGCATGATAGCCACGTGATCAGTGCATGATCAGTCAAGTGATCAGTGCATGATCAGTCACGTGATCAGTGCATGATAGCCAGGTGATCAGTGCATGATAGCCACGTGATCAGTGCATGACCAGTCATGTGATCAGTGCAAGTTAGCTACATGATCAGTGCATGATCAGTCATATGATCAGTGCATGATTAGCCACGTCATCAGTGCATGATAGCCACGTGATCAGTACATACTATTACGTGATCTATGCATGCGCAATCACGTGATCAGTGCATGATCAGTCACGTGATAGGTGTGTGATCAGCCATGTGAACAGTACATGCTGAGTCACGTGATCAGGGCCTGCTGAGCTGCGTGATTACTGTCTGCTCATCTGCTTGACAATTACCAGCTGAACTGCAGGATTCCTGCCTGCCATCTCCTTGACAATTGCCACCTGTGCTGCGTAATTCCTGCCTGCTCATCTATTTGATTATTGCCAGCTGAGCAGCATGATTTCTCAGAGCTGAGTTCCATGATGATAGCCTGCTGACTGTTTCCTGCCTACTCAGCTCTATGTTCTTTGCCTCCTGAGGCACATGATCAGTTTGTGACACCAAACATGATCAGCACATGATCAGTCACATGATCAATGCATGATAAGCCAGGTGAACAGTGCATGATCAATTACGTGATCAGTGCATGATCAGTCATGTGACCAGTACATGGTAGCTGCGTGATCATTGCATGATCAGCCACGTGAGCAGTGCATGATAGCCAAGTGATCATTGCATGATCATTCACGTGACCAGTGCCTGATAGCCACGTGATCAGTGCATGATCAGTCATGTGATCAGTGCATGGTCAGTCACATGATCAGTGCATGATCATCCACGTGATCAGTGCATGTGGAGTCATGTAATCAATGCATGATAGCGCCTTATCAGTGCACGATCAGTCCCGTGATGAGTGTATGATCAGCCAAGTGATCAGTGCAAGATAGCTACATGATCAGTGCATGATCAGTCATATGATCAGTGCATGATTAGCCACGTCATCAGTGCATGATAGCCACGTGATCAGTACATACTATTACGTGATCTATGCATGCGCAATCACGTGATCAGTGCATGATCAGTCACGTGATAGGTGTGTGATCAGCCATGTGAACAGTACATGCTGAGTCACGTGATCAGGGCCTGCTGAGCTGCGTGATTACTGTCTGCTCATCTGCTTGACAATTGCCAGCTGAACTGCAGGATTCCTGCCTGCCATCTCCTTGACAATTGCCACCTGTGCTGCGTAATTCCTGCCTGCTCATCTATTTGATTATTGCCAGCTGAGCAGCATGATTTCTCAGAGCTGAGTTCCATGATGATAGCCTGCTGACTGTTTCCTGCCTACTCAGCTCTATGTTCTTTGCCTCCAGAGGCACATGATCAGTTTGTGACACCAAACATGATCAGCACATGATCAGTCACATGATCAATGCATGATAAGCCAGGTGAACAGTGCATGATCAATTACGTGATCAGTGCATGATCAGTCATGTGACCAGTACATGGTAGCTGCGTGATCATTGCATGATCAGCCACGTGAGCAGTGCATGATAGCCACGTGATCAATGCATGATCATTCACGTGACCAGTGCATGATAGCTACGTGATCATTGCATGATCAGCCACGTGATCAGTGCATGATCAGTCACGTGACAGGTGTGTGATCAGCCACGTGAACAGTGCATGTTCAGCCACGTATTCAGTGCATGATAGCCACGTGATCAGTGCATGATCAGTTACGTGAGCAGTGTATGATCAGCCACGTGATCAGTGCATGGTCAGACACGTGAACAGTGTATGATCAGCCACGTGATCAGTGCATGATATCCGAGTGATCAGTGCATGATCAATCACGTGATCAGTGTATGATCAGCCACGTGAACAGTGCATGCTCAGTCACGTGATGAGTGCCTGCTGAGCTGCGTGATTACTGTCTGCTCATCTGCTTGACAATTGCCAGCTGAGCTGCACGATTCCTGCCTGTCATCTGCTTGACAATTGCCAGCTGTGCTGCGTAATTCCTGCCTGCTCAGCTGCTTGATTATTGCCAGCTGAGCAGCATGATTCCTCACAGCTGATTTCCATGATTATTGCCTGCTGACTGTTTGATTCGTGCCTACTCAGCTCTTTGTTTATTGCCTCCAGAGGCACATGATCAGTGTATGATAGCAAACATGATCAGCGCATGATCAGTCACATGATCAGAGCCATTAAGTCACGTGATCACTACATGATAGTCATGTGATCAGTCCATGCTCAGTCACGGTATCAGTGCATGATCAGCCACGTGATCAGTGCATGATCTGTCACATGATTAGTGTATGATCATCCACGTGATCAGTGCATGGGCATTCATGTGATCAGTGTATGATATAGATGTGATCAGTGCATGATAGCCACGTGATCAGTGCATGATCAGTCACCTGATGGTTGTATGATCATTCACGTGACCTGTAAATGGTAGCTACGTAATCATTGCATGATCAGCCACGTGAGCAGTGCATGATAGCCACGTGATCAGTGCATGATGAGTCACGTGCTACGTGTGTGATCAGCCACGTGATCAGTGCATGATATCCACGTGATCAGTGCAGGATAGCCACGTGATCACTTCATGATTATTCACGTGATCTCTACATGATCAGTCACGTGATACGTGTGTGATCAGCCACCTGATCAGTGTGTGATGAGCCATGTGATCAGTGCAGGATCAATTACGTGATCAGTGCATGATCAGTCACGGGACCAGTACATGGTAGCTACGTGATCATTGCGTAATCAGCCACGTGATCAGTGCATGATAGCAAACATGATCAGCGCGTGAGCAGTCACATGATCAGTGCCATTTAGTCACGTGATCACTACATGTTAGTCATGTGACCAGTCCATGCTCAGTCACGGTATCAGTGCATGATCAGCTACGTGATCAGTGCATGATCTGTCACAAGGTTAGTGTATGATCATCCACGTGATCAGTGCATGGGCAGTCATGTGATCAGTGCATGATATAGACGTGAACAGTGCATGATCATTCTCATGATCAGTGCATGATAGCCACGTGATCAGTGCATGATCCGTCACCTGATGGGAGTAGGATCATTCACGTGACCTGTACATGGTAGCTAAATGATCATTGCATGATAGCCACGTGATCAGTGCATGATCAGTCAAGTGATCAGTGCATGATCAGTCACGTGATCAGTGCATGATAGCCAGGTGATCAGTGCATGATAGCCACGTGATCAGTGCATGACCAGTCATGTGATCAGTGCAAGTTAGCTACATGATCAGTGCATGATCAGTCATATGATCAGTGCATGATTAGCCACGTCATCAGTGCATGATAGCCACGTGATCAGTACATACTATTACGTGATCTATGCATGCGCAATCACGTGATCAGTGCATGATCAGTCACGTGATAGGTGTGTGATCAGCCATGTGAACAGTACATGCTGAGTCACGTGATCAGGGCCTGCTGAGCTGCGTGATTACTGTCTGCTCATCTGCTTGACAATTACCAGCTGAACTGCAGGATTCCTGCCTGCCATCTCCTTGACAATTGCCACCTGTGCTGCGTAATTCCTGCCTGCTCATCTATTTGATTATTGCCAGCTGAGCAGCATGATTTCTCAGAGCTGAGTTCCATGATGATAGCCTGCTGACTGTTTCCTGCCTACTCAGCTCTATGTTCTTTGCCTCCAGAGGCACATGATCAGTTTGTGACACCAAACATGATCAGCACATGATCAGTCACATGATCAATGCATGATAAGCCAGGTGAACAGTGCATGATCAATTACGTGATCAGTGCATGATCAGTCATGTGACCAGTACATGGTAGCTGCGTGATCATTGCATGATCAGCCACGTGAGCAGTGCATGATAGCCACGTGATCATTGCATGATCATTCACGTGACCAGTGCCTGATAGCCACGTGATCAGTGCATGATCAGTCATGTGATCAGTGCATGGTCAGTCACATGATCAGTGCATGATCATCCACGTGATCAGTGCATGTGGAGTCATGTAATCAATGCATGATAGCGCCTTATCAGTGCACGATCAGTCCCGTGATGAGTGTATGATCAGCCAAGTGATCAGTGCAAGATAGCTACATGATCAGTGCATGATCAGTCATATGATCAGTGCATGATTAGCCACGTCATCAGTGCATGATAGCCACGTGATCAGTACATACTATTACGTGATCTATGCATGCGCAATCACGTGATCAGTGCATGATCAGTCACGTGATAGGTGTGTGATCAGCCATGTGAACAGTACATGCTGAGTCACGTGATCAGGGCCTGCTGAGCTGCGTGATTACTGTCTGCTCATCTGCTTGACAATTGCCAGCTGAACTGCAGGATTCCTGCCTGCCATCTCCTTGACAATTGCCACCTGTGCTGCGTAATTCCTGCCTGCTCATCTATTTGATTATTGCCAGCTGAGCAGCATGATTTCTCAGAGCTGAGTTCCATGATGATAGCCTGCTGACTGTTTCCTGCCTACTCAGCTCTATGTTCTTTGCCTCCAGAGGCACATGATCAGTTTGTGACACCAAACATGATCAGCACATGATCAGTCACATGATCAATGCATGATAAGCCAGGTGAACAGTGCATGATCAATTACGTGATCAGTGCATGATCAGTCATGTGACCAGTACATGGTAGCTGCGTGATCATTGCATGATCAGCCACGTGAGCAGTGCATGATAGCCACGTGATCAATGCATGATCATTCACGTGACCAGTGCATGATAGCTACGTGATCATTGCATGATTAGCCACGTGATCAGTGCATGATCAGTCACGTGACAGGTGTGTGATCAGCCACGTGAACAGTGCATGTTCAGCCACGTATTCAGTGCATGATAGCCACGTGATCAGTGCATGATCAGTTACGTGAGCAGTGTATGATCAGCCACGTGATCAGTGCATGGTCAGACACGTGAACAGTGTATGATCAGCCACGTGATCAGTGCATGATATCCAAGTGATCAGTGCATGATCAATCACGTGATCAGTGTATGATCAGCCACGTGAACAGTGCATGCTCAGTCACGTGATGAGTGCCTGCTGAGCTGCGTGATTACTGTCTGCTCATCTGCTTGACAATTGCCAGCTGAGCTGCACGATTCCTGCCTGTCATCTGCTTGACAATTGCCAGCTGTGCTGCGTAATTCCTGCCTGCTCAGCTGCTTGATTATTGCCAGCTGAGCAGCATGATTCCTCACAGCTGATTTCCATGATTATTGCCTGCTGACTGTTTGATTCGTGCCTACTCAGCTCTTTGTTTATTGCCTCCAGAGGCACATGATCAGTGTATGATAGCAAACATGATCAGCGCATGATCAGTCACATGATCAGAGCCATTAAGTCACGTGATCACTACATGATAGTCATGTGATCAGTCCATGCTCAGTCACGGTATCAGTGCATGATCAGCCACGTGATCAGTGCATGATCTGTCACATGATTAGTGTATGATCATCCACGTGATCAGTGCATGGGCATTCATGTGATCAGTGTATGATATAGATGTGATCAGTGCATGATAGCCACGTGATCAGTGCATGATCAGTCACCTGATGGTTGTATGATCATTCACGTGACCTGTAAATGGTAGCTACGTAATCATTGCATGATCAGGCACGTGAGTAGTGCATGATAGCCACGTGATCACTGCATGATCAGTCACGTGATCAGTGCATGATCAGTCATGTGACCAGTACATGGTAGCTGAGTGATCATCCCATGATCAGCCACGTGAGCAGTGCATGACAGCCACGTGATCAGTGCATGATCAGACACGAGATCAGTGCATGATCAGTCACGTGATCAGTGCATGATCAGCCACGTGATCAGTGCATGACCAGGCACGTGATCAGTGTATATCCAGCCAAGTGATCAGTGCATGATAGCCACGTGATCAGTGCATGATCAGTCACGTGATCAGTGCATGATCAGTCACGTGATCAGTGTATGATCAGCCACGTAATCAGTGCATGATCAGGCACATGATCAGTGCATGATCAATTACGTGACCAGTGCATGATCAGTCACGTGACCAGTACATGGTAACTACGTGATCATTGCCTCATCAGCCACGTGAGCAGTGCATGATAGCCACGTGATCAGTGCATGATCAGCCATGTGCTCAGTGCCTGATCAGTCACGTGATCAGTGCATTGTCAGTCACGTGATCAGTGCATGATCATCCACGTGATCAGTGCATGTGGCGTCATGTAGTCAATGCATGATAGCGCCGTGATCAGTGCACGATCAGTCCCGTGATGAGTGTATGATCAGCCAAGTGATCAGTGCAAGATAGCTACGTGATCAGTGCATGATCAGTCACATGATCAGTGCATGATCAGTCACGTGATAGGTGTGTGATCAGCCATGTGAACAGTGCATGCTCAGTCACGTGATCAGGGCCTGCTGAGCTGCGTGATTACTGTCTGCTAATCTGCTTGACAATTTCCAGCTGAGCTGCACGATTCCTGCCTGTCATCTCCTTGACAATTGCCACCTGTGCTGCGTAATTCCTGCCTGCTCATCTACTTGATTATTGCCAGCTGAGCAGCATGATTTCTCAGAGTTGAGTTCCATGATTATAGCCTGCTGACTGATTCCTGCCTACTCAGCTCTGTGTTCATTGCCTCCAGAGACACATGATCAGTGTGTGACATCAAAAATGATCAGCACATGATCAGTCACATGATCAATGCATGATAAGCCAGGTGATCAGTGCATGATCAATTATGTGATCAGTGCATGATCAGTCATGTGACCAGTACATGGTAGCTGTGTGAACATTGCATGATCAGCCACGTGAGCAGTGCATGATAGCCACGTGATCAGTGCATGATGAGTCACGTGCTACGTGTGTGATCAGCCACGTGATCAGTGCATGATATCCACGTGATCAGTGCAGGATAGCCACGTGATCACTTCATGATTATTCACGTGATCTCTACATGATCAGTCACGTGATACGTGTGTGATCAGCCACCTGATCAGTGCGTGATGAGCCATGTGATCAGTGCAGGATCAATTACGTGATCAGTGCATGATCTGTCACGGGACCAGTACATGGTAGCTACGTGATCATTGCGTAATCAGCCACGTGATCAGTGCATGATAGCAAACATGTTCAGCGCATGAGCAGTCACATGATCAGCGCCATTAAGTCACGTGATCACTACATGTTAGTCATGTGACCAGTCCATGCTCAGTCTCGGTATCAGTGCATGATCAGCTACGTGATCAGTGCATGATCTGTCACAAGGTTAGTGTATGATCATCCACGTGATCAGTGCATGGGCAGTCAGGTGATCAGTGAATGATATAGACGTGAACAGTGCATGATCATTCTCATGATCAGTGCATGATAGCCACGTGATCAGTGCATGATCCGTCACCTGATGGGTGTAGGATCATTCACGTGACCTGTACATGGTAGCTAAATGATCATTGCATGATAGCCACGTGATCAGTGCATGATCAGTCAAGTGATCAGTGCATGATCAGTCACGTGATCAGTGCATGATAGCCAGGTGATCAGTGCATGATAGCCACGTGATCAGTGCATGATCAGTCATGTGATCAGTGCAAGTTAGCTACATGATCAGTGCATGATCAGTCATATGATCAGTGCATGATTAGCCACGTCATCAGTGCATGATAGCCACGTGATCAGTACATACTATTACGTGATCTATGCATGCGCAATCACGTGATCAGTGCATGCTCAGTCACGTGATAGGTGTGTGATCAGCCATGTGAACAGTACATGCTGAGTCACGTGATCAGGGCCTGCTGAGCTGCGTGATTACTGTCTGCTCATCTGCTTGACAATTGCCAGCTGAACTGCAGGATTCCTGCCTGCCATCTCCTTGACAATTGCCACCTGTGCTGCGTAATTCCTGCCTGCTCATCTATTTGATTATTGCCAGCTGAGCAGCATGATTTCTCAGAGCTGAGTTCCATGATGATAGCCTGCTGACTGTTTCCTGCCTACTCAGCTCTATGTTCTTTGCCTCCAGAGGCACATGATCAGTTTGTGACACCAAACATGATCAGCACATGATCAGTCACATGATCAATGCATGATAAGCCAGGTGAACAGTGCATGATCAATTACGTGATCAGTGCATGATCAGTCATGTGACCAGTACATGGTAGCTGCGTGATCATTGCATGATCAGCCACGTGAGCAGTGCATGATAGCCACGTGATCATTGCATGATCATTCACATGACCAGTGACTGATAGCCACGTGATCAGTGCATGATCAGTCATGTGATCAGTGCATGGTCAGTCACGTGATCAGTGCATGATCATCCACGTGATCAGTGCATGTGGAGTCATGTAATCAATGCATGATAGCGCCTTATCAGTGCACGATCAGTCCCGTGATGAGTGTATGATCAGCCAAGTGATCAGTGCAAGATAGCTACATGATCAGTGCATGATCAGTCATATGATCAGTGCATGATTAGCCACGTCATCAGTGCATGATAGCCACGTGATCAGTACATACTATTACGTGATCTATGCATGCGCAATCACGTGATCAGTGCATGATCAGTCACGTGATATGTGTGTGATCAGCCATGTGAACAGTACATGCTGAGTCACGTGATCAGGGCCTGCTGAGCTGCGTGATTACTGTCTGCTCATCTACTTGACAATTGCCAGCTGAACTGCAGGATTCCTGCCTGCCATCTCCTTGACAATTGCCACCTGTGCTGCGTAATTCCTGCCTGCTCATCTATTTGATTATTGCCAGCTGAGCAGCATGATTTCTCAGAGCTGAGTTCCATGATGATAGCCTGCTGACTGTTTCCTGCCTACTCAGCTCTATGTTCTTTGCCTCCAGAGGCACATGATCAGTTTGTGACACCAAACATGATCAGCACATGATCAGTCACATGATCAATGCATGATAAGCCAGGTGAACAGTGCATGATCAATTACGTGATCAGTGCATGATCAGTCATGTGACCAGTACATGGTAGCTGCGTGATCATTGCATGATCAGCCACGTGAGCAGTGCATGATAGCCACGTGATCAATGCATGATCATTCACGTGACCAGTGCATGATAGCTACGTGATCATTGCATGATTAGCCACGTGATCAGTGCATGATCAGTCACGTGATACGTGTGTGATCAGCCACGTGATCAGTGCATGATTGCCAGGTGATCAGTGCATGATATGTCACGTGACAGGTGTGTGATCAGCCACGTGAACAGTGCATGTTCAGCCACGTATTCAGTGCATGATAGCCACGTGATCAGTGCATGATCAGTTACGTGAGCAGTGTATGATCAGCCACGTGATCAGTGCATGGTCAGACACGTGAACAGTGTATGATCAGCCACGTGATCAGTGCATGATATCCAAGTGATCAGTGCATGATCAATCACGTGATCAGTGTATGATCAGCCACGTGAACAGTGCATGCTCAGTCACGTGATGAGTGCCTGCTGAGCTGCGTGATTACTGTCTGCTCATCTGCTTGACAATTGCCAGCTGAGCTGCACGATTCCTGCCTGTCATCTGCTTGACAATTGCCAGCTGTGCTGCGTAATTCCTGCCTGCTCAGCTGCTTGATTATTGCCAGCTGAGCAGCATGATTCCTCACAGCTGATTTCCATGATTATTGCCTGCTGACTGTTTGATTCGTGCCTACTCAGCTCTTTGTTTATTGCCTCCAGAGGCACATGATCAGTGTATGATAGCAAACATGATCAGCGCATGATCAGTCACATGATCAGAGCCATTAAGTCACGTGATCACTACATGATAGTCATGTGATCAGTCCATGCTCAGTCACGGTATCAGTGCATGATCAGCCACGTGATCAGTGCATGATCTGTCACATGATTAGTGTATGATCATCCACGTGATCAGTGCATGGGCATTCATGTGATCAGTGCATGATATAGATGTGATCAGTGCATGATAGCCACGTGATCAGAGCATGATCAGTCACCTGATGGTTGTATGATCATTCACGTGACCTGTAAATGGTAGCTACGTAATCATTGCATGATCAGGCACGTGAGTAGTGCATGATAGCCACGTGATCACTGCATGATCAGTCACGTGATCAGTGCATGATCAGTCATGTGACCAGTACATGGTAGCTGAGTGATCATCCCATGATCAGCCACGTGAGCAGTGCATGACAGCCACGTGATCAGTGGATGATCAGACACGAGATCAGTGCATGATCAGTCACGTGATCAGTGCATGATCAGACACGTGATCAGTGCATGACCAGGCACGTGATCAGTGTATATCCAGCCAAGTGATCAGTGCATGATAGCCACGTGATCAGTGCATGATCAGTCACGTGATCAGTGCATGATCAGTCACGTGATCAGTGTATGATCAGCCACGTAATCAGTGCATGATCAGCCACATGATCAGTGCATGATCAATTACGTGACCAGTGCATGATCAGTCACGTGACCAGTACATGGTAACTACGTGATCATTGCCTCATCAGCCACGTGAGCAGTGCATGATAGCCACGTGATCAGTGCATGATCAGCCATGTGCTCAGTGCCTGATCAGTCACGTGATCAGTGCATTGTCAGTCACGTGATTAGTGCATGATCATCCACGTGATCAGTGCATGTGGTGTCATGTAGTCAATGCATGATAGCGCCGTGATCAGTGCACGATCAGTCCCGTGATGAGTGTATGATCAGCCAAGTGATCAGTGCAAGATAGCTACGTGATCAGTGCATGATCAGTCACATGATCAGTGCATGATCAGTCACGTGATAGGTGTGTGATCAGCCATGTGAACAGTGCATGCTCAGTCACGTGATCAGGGCCTGCTGAGCTGCGTGATTACTGTCTGCTCATCTGCTTGACAATTTCCAGCTGAGCTGCACGATTCCTGCCTGTCATCTCCTTGACAATTGCCACCTGTGCTGCGTAATTCCTGCCTGCTCATCTACTTGATTATTGCCAGCTGAGCAGCATGATTTCTCAGAGTTGAGTTCCATGATTATAGCCTGCTGACTGATTCCTGCCTAGTCAGCTCTGTGTTCATTGCCTCCAGAGACACATGATCAGTGTGTGACATCAAAAATGATCAGCACATGATCAGTCACATGATCAATGCATGATAAGCCAGGTGATCAGTGCATGATCAATTATGTGATCAGTGCATGATCAGTCATGTGACCAGTACATGGTAGCTGTGTGAACATTGCATGATCAGCCATGTGAGCAGTGCATGATAGCCACGTGATCAGTGCATGATGAGTCACGTGCTACGTGTGTGATCAGCCACGTGATCAGTGCATGATATCCACGTGATCAGTGCAGGATAGCCACGTGATCACTTCATGATTATTCACGAGATCTCTACATGATCAGTCACGTGATACGTGTGTGATCAGCCACCTGATCAGTGCGTGATGAGCCATGTGATCAGTGCAGGATCAATTACGTGATCAGTGCATGATCAGTCACGGGACCAGTACATGGTAGCTACGTGATCATTGCGTAATCAGCCACATGATCAGTGCATGATAGCAAACATGATCAGCGCATGAGCAGTCACATGATCAGCGCCATTAAGTCACGTGATCACTACATGTTAGTCATGTGACCAGTCCATGCTCAGTCACGGTATCAGTGCATGATCAGCTACGTGATCAGTGCATGATCTGTCACAAGGTTAGTGTATGATCATCCACGTGATCAGTGCATGGGCAGTCATGTGATCAGTGCATGATATAGACGTGAACAGTGCATGATCATTCTCATGATCAGTACATGATAGCCACGTGATCAGTGCATGATCCGTCACCTGATGGGTGTAGGATCATTCACGTGACCTGTACATGGTAGCTAAATGATCATTGCATGATAGCCACGTGATCAGTGCATGATCAGTCAAGTGATCAGTGCATGATCAGTCACGTGATCAGTGCATGATAGCCAGGTGATCAGTGCATGATAGCCACGTGATCAGTGCATGATCAGTCATGTGATCAGTGCAAGTTAGCTACATGATCAGTGCATGATCAGTCATATGATCAGTGCATGATTAGCCACGTCATCAGTGCATGATAGCCACGTGATCAGTACATACTATTACGTGATCTATGCATGCGCAATCACGTGATCAGTGCATGATCAGTCACGTGATAGGTGTGTGATCAGCCATGTGAACAGTACATGCTGAGTCACGTGATCAGGGCCTGCTGAGCTGCGTGATTACTGTCTGCTCATCTGCTTGACAATTGCCAGCTGAACTGCAGGATTCCTGCCTACCATCTCCTTGACAATTGCCACCTGTGCTGCGTAATTCCTGCCTGCTCATCTATTTGATTATTGCCAGCTGAGCAGCATGATTTCTCAGAGCTGAGTTCCATGATGATAGCCTGCTGACTGTTTCCTGCCTACTCAGCTCTATGTTCTTTGCCTCCAGAGGCACATGATCAGTTTGTGACACCAAACATGATCAGCACATGATCAGTCACATGATCAATGCATGATAAGCCAGGTGAACAGTGCATGATCAATTACGTGATCAGTGCATGATCAGTCATGTGACCAGTACATGGTAGCTGCGTGATCATTGCATGATCACCCACGTGAGCAGTGCATGATAGCCACGTGATCATTGCATGATCATTCACGTGACCAGTGCCTGATAGCCACGTGATCATTGCATGATCAGCCACGTGAGCAGTGCATGATCAGTCACGTGATACGTGTGTGATCAGCCACGTGATCAGTGCATGATTGCCAGGTGATCAGTGCATGATATATCACGTGACAGGTGTGTGATCAGCCACGTGAACAGTGCATGTTCAGCCACGTATTCAGTGCATGATAGCCACGTGATCAGTGCATGATCAGTTACGTGAGCAGTGTATGATCAGCCACGTGATCAGTGCATGGTCAGACACGTGAACAGTGTATGATCAGCCACGTGATCAGTGCATGATATCCAAGTGATCAGTGCATGATCAATCACGTGATCAGTGTATGATCAGCCAGGTGAACAGTGCATGCTCAGTCACGTGATGAGTGCCTGCTGAGCTGCGTGATTACTGTCTGCTCATCTGCTTGACAATTGCCAGCTGAGCTGCACGATTCCTGCCTGTCATCTGCTTGACAATTGCCAGCTGTGCTGCGTAATTCCTGCCTGCTCAGCTGCTTGATTATTGCCAGCTGAGCAGCATGATTCCTCACAGCTGATTTCCATGATTATTGCCTGCTGACTGTTTGATTCGTGCCTACTCAGCTCTTTGTTTATTGCCTCCAGAGGCACATGATCAGTGTATGATAGCAAACATGATCAGCGCATGATCAGTCACATGATCAGAGCCATTAAGTCACGTGATCACTACATGATAGTCATGTGATCAGTCCATGCTCAGTCACGGTATCAGTGCATGATCAGCCACGTGATCAGTGCATGATCTGTCACATGATTAGTGTATGATCATCCACGTGATCAGTGCATGGGCATTCATGTGATCAGTGCATGATATAGATGTGATCAGTGCATGATAGCCACGTGATCAGTGCATGATCAGTCACCTGATGGTTGTATGATCATTCACGTGACCTGTAAATGGTAGCTACGTAATCATTGCATGATCAGGCACGTGAGTAGTGCATGATAGCCACGTGATCACTGCATGATCAGTCACGTGATCAGTGCATGATCAGTCATGTGACCAGTACATGGTAGCTGAGTGATCATCCCATGATCAGCCACGTGAGCAATGCATGACAGCCACGTGATCAGTGCATGATCAGACACGAGATCAGTGCATGATCAGTCACGTGATCAGTGCATGATCAGCCACGTGATCAGTGCATGACCAGGCACGTGATCAGTGTATATCCAGCCAAGTGATCAGTGCATGATAGCCACGTGATCAGTGCATGATCAGTCACGTGATCAGTGCATGATCAGTCACGTGATCAGTGTATGATCAGCCACGTAATCAGTGCATGATCAGCCACATGATCAGTGCATGATCAATTACGTGACCAGTGCATGATCAGTCACGTGACCAGTACATGGTAACTACGTGATCATTGCCTCATCAGCCACGTGAGCAGTGCATGATAGCCACGTGATCAGTGCATGATCAGCCATGTGCTCAGTGCCTGATCAGTCACGTGATCAGTGCATTGTCAGTCACGTGATCAGTGCATGATCATCCACGTGATCAGTGCATGTGGCGTCATGTAGTCAATGCATGATAGCGCCGTGATCAGTGCACGATCAGTCCCGTGATGAGTGTATGATCAGCCAAGTGATCAGTGCAAGATAGCTACGTGATCAGTGCATGATCAGTCACATGATCAGTGCATGATCAGTCACGTGATAGGTGTGTGATCAGCCATGTGAACAGTGCATGCTCAGTCACGTGATCAGGGCCTGCTGAGCTGCGTGATTACTGTCTGCTAATCTGCTTGACAATTTCCAGCTGAGCTGCACGATTCCTGCCTGTCATCTCCTTGACAATTGCCACCTGTGCTGCGTAATTCCTGCCTGCTCATCTACTTGATTATTGCCAGCTGAGCAGCATGATTTCTCAGAGTTGAGTTCCATGATTAGAGCCTGCTGACTGATTCCTGCCTACTCAGCTCTGTGTTCATTGCCTCCAGAGACACATGATCAGTGTGTGACATCAAAAATGATCAGCACATGATCAGTCACATGATCAATGCATGATAAGCCAGGTGATCAGTGCATGATCAATTATGTGATCAGTGCATGATCAGTCATGTGACCAGTACATGGTAGCTGTGTGAACATTGCATGATCAGCCACGTGAGCAGTGCATGATAGCCACGTGATCAGTGCATGATGAGTCACGTGCTACGTGTGTGATCAGCCACGTGATCAGTGCATGATATCCACGTGATCAGTGCAGGATAGCCACGTGATCACTTCATGATTATTCACGTGATCTCTACATGATCAGTCACGTGATACGTGTGTGATCAGCCACCTGATCAGTGCGTGATGAGCCATGTGATCAGTGCAGGATCAATTACGTGATCAGTGCATGATCAGTCACGGGACCAGTACATGGTAGCTACGTGATCATTGCGTAATCAGCCACGTGATCAGTGCATGATAGCAAACATGATCAGCGCATGAGCAGTCACATGATCAGCGCCATTAAGTCACGTGATCACTACATGTTAGTCATGTGACCAGTCCATGCTCAGTCTCGGTATCAGTGCATGATCAGCTACGTGATCAGTGCATGATCTGTCACAAGGTTAGTGTATGATCATCCACGTGATCAGTGCATGGGCAGTCATGTGATCAGTGCATGATATAGACGTGAACAGTGCATGATCATTCTCATGATCAGTGCATGATAGCCACGTGATCAGTGCATGATCCGTCACCTAATGGGTGTAGGATCATTCACGTGACCTGTACATGGTAGCTAAATGATCATTGCATGATAGCCACGTGATCAGTGCATGATCAGTCAAGTGATCAGTGCATGATCAGTCACGTGATCAGTGCATGATAGCCAGGTGATCAGTGCATGATAGCCACGTGATCAGTGCATGATCAGTCATGTGATCAGTGCAAGTTAGCTACATGATCAGTGCATGATCAGTCATATGATCAGTGCATGATTAGCCACGTCATCAGTGCATGATAGCCACGTGATCAGTACATACTATTACGTGATCTATGCATGCGCAATCACGTGATCAGTGCATGATCAGTCACGTGATAGGTGTGTGATCAGCCATGTGAACAGTACATGCTGAGTCACGTGATCAGGGCCTGCTGAGCTGCGTGATTACTGTCTGCTCATCTGCTTGACAATTGCCAGCTGAACTGCAGGATTCCTGCCTGCCATCTCCTTGACAATTGCCACCTGTGCTGCGTAATTCCTGCCTGCTCATCTATTTGATTATTGCCAGCTGAGCAGCATGATTTCTCAGAGCTGAGTTCCATGATGATAGCCTGCTGACTGTTTCCTGCCTACTCAGCTCTATGTTCTTTGCCTCCAGAGGCACATGATCAGTTTGTGACACCAAACATGATCAGCACATGATCAGTCACATGATCAATGCATGATAAGCCAGGTGAACAGTGCATGATCAATTACGTGATCAGTGCATGATCAGTCATGTGACCAGTACATGGTAGCTGCGTGATCATTGCATGATCAGCCACGTGAGCAGTGCATGATAGCCACGTGATCAATGCATGATCATTCACGTGACCAGTGCATGATAGCTACGTGATCATTGCATGATTAGCCACGTGATCAGTGCATGATCAGTCACGTGATACGTGTGTGATCAGCCACGTGATCAGTGCATGATTGCCAGGTGATCAGTGCATGATATGTCACGTGACAGGTGTGTGATCAGCCACGTGAACAGTGCATGTTCAGCCACGTATTCAGTGCATGATAGCCACGTGATCAGTGCATGATCAGTTACGTGAGCAGTGTATGATCAGCCACGTGATCAGTGCATGGTCAGACACGTGAACAGTGTATGATCAGCCACGTGATCAGTGCATGATATCCAAGTGATCAGTGCATGATCAATCACGTGATCAGTGTATGATCAGCCACGTGAACAGTGCATGCTCAGTCACGTGATGAGTG
The DNA here is from genome assembly GCF_032452875.1 of Bos javanicus. NCBI lineage: Eukaryota > Metazoa > Chordata > Mammalia > Artiodactyla > Bovidae > Bos > Bos javanicus. The sequence goes on along the minus strand of NW_026893743.1, from coordinate 275,033 downwards.
CCTGCTGAGCTGCGTGATTACTGTCTGCTCATCTGCTTGACAATTGCCAGCTGAGCTGCACGATTCCTGCCTGTCATCTGCTTGACAATTGCCAGCTGTGCTGCGTAATTCCTGCCTGCTCAGCTGCTTGATTATTGCCAGCTGAGCAGCATGATTCCTCACAGCTGATTTCCATGATTATTGCCTGCTGACTGTTTGATTCGTGCCTACTCAGCTCTTTGTTTATTGCCTCCAGAGGCACATGATCAGTGTATGATAGCAAACATGATCAGCGCATGATCAGTCACATGATCAGAGCCATTAAGTCACGTGATCACTACATGATAGTCATGTGATCAGTCCATGCTCAGTCACGGTATCAGTGCATGATCAGCCACGTGATCAGTGCATGATCTGTCACATGATTAGTGTATGATCATCCACGTGATCAGTGCATGGGCATTCATGTGATCAGTGCATGATATAGATGTGATCAGTGCATGATAGCCACGTGATCAGAGCATGATCAGTCACCTGATGGTTGTATGATCATTCACGTGACCTGTAAATGGTAGCTACGTAATCATTGCATGATCAGGCACGTGAGTAGTGCATGATAGCCACGTGATCACTGCATGATCAGTCACGTGATCAGTGCATGATCAGTCATGTGACCAGTACATGGTAGCTGAGTGATCATCCCATGATCAGCCACGTGAGCAGTGCATGACAGCCACGTGATCAGTGGATGATCAGACACGAGATCAGTGCATGATCAGTCACGTGATCAGTGCATGATCAGACACGTGATCAGTGCATGACCAGGCACGTGATCAGTGTATATCCAGCCAAGTGATCAGTGCATGATAGCCACGTGATCAGTGCATGATCAGTCACGTGATCAGTGCATGATCAGTCACGTGATCAGTGTATGATCAGCCACGTAATCAGTGCATGATCAGCCACATGATCAGTGCATGATCAATTACGTGACCAGTGCATGATCAGTCACGTGACCAGTACATGGTAACTACGTGATCATTGCCTCATCAGCCACGTGAGCAGTGCATGATAGCCACGTGATCAGTGCATGATCAGCCATGTGCTCAGTGCCTGATCAGTCACGTGATCAGTGCATTGTCAGTCACGTGATTAGTGCATGATCATCCACGTGATCAGTGCATGTGGTGTCATGTAGTCAATGCATGATAGCGCCGTGATCAGTGCACGATCAGTCCCGTGATGAGTGTATGATCAGCCAAGTGATCAGTGCAAGATAGCTACGTGATCAGTGCATGATCAGTCACATGATCAGTGCATGATCAGTCACGTGATAGGTGTGTGATCAGCCATGTGAACAGTGCATGCTCAGTCACGTGATCAGGGCCTGCTGAGCTGCGTGATTACTGTCTGCTCATCTGCTTGACAATTTCCAGCTGAGCTGCACGATTCCTGCCTGTCATCTCCTTGACAATTGCCACCTGTGCTGCGTAATTCCTGCCTGCTCATCTACTTGATTATTGCCAGCTGAGCAGCATGATTTCTCAGAGTTGAGTTCCATGATTATAGCCTGCTGACTGATTCCTGCCTAGTCAGCTCTGTGTTCATTGCCTCCAGAGACACATGATCAGTGTGTGACATCAAAAATGATCAGCACATGATCAGTCACATGATCAATGCATGATAAGCCAGGTGATCAGTGCATGATCAATTATGTGATCAGTGCATGATCAGTCATGTGACCAGTACATGGTAGCTGTGTGAACATTGCATGATCAGCCATGTGAGCAGTGCATGATAGCCACGTGATCAGTGCATGATGAGTCACGTGCTACGTGTGTGATCAGCCACGTGATCAGTGCATGATATCCACGTGATCAGTGCAGGATAGCCACGTGATCACTTCATGATTATTCACGAGATCTCTACATGATCAGTCACGTGATACGTGTGTGATCAGCCACCTGATCAGTGCGTGATGAGCCATGTGATCAGTGCAGGATCAATTACGTGATCAGTGCATGATCAGTCACGGGACCAGTACATGGTAGCTACGTGATCATTGCGTAATCAGCCACATGATCAGTGCATGATAGCAAACATGATCAGCGCATGAGCAGTCACATGATCAGCGCCATTAAGTCACGTGATCACTACATGTTAGTCATGTGACCAGTCCATGCTCAGTCACGGTATCAGTGCATGATCAGCTACGTGATCAGTGCATGATCTGTCACAAGGTTAGTGTATGATCATCCACGTGATCAGTGCATGGGCAGTCATGTGATCAGTGCATGATATAGACGTGAACAGTGCATGATCATTCTCATGATCAGTACATGATAGCCACGTGATCAGTGCATGATCCGTCACCTGATGGGTGTAGGATCATTCACGTGACCTGTACATGGTAGCTAAATGATCATTGCATGATAGCCACGTGATCAGTGCATGATCAGTCAAGTGATCAGTGCATGATCAGTCACGTGATCAGTGCATGATAGCCAGGTGATCAGTGCATGATAGCCACGTGATCAGTGCATGATCAGTCATGTGATCAGTGCAAGTTAGCTACATGATCAGTGCATGATCAGTCATATGATCAGTGCATGATTAGCCACGTCATCAGTGCATGATAGCCACGTGATCAGTACATACTATTACGTGATCTATGCATGCGCAATCACGTGATCAGTGCATGATCAGTCACGTGATAGGTGTGTGATCAGCCATGTGAACAGTACATGCTGAGTCACGTGATCAGGGCCTGCTGAGCTGCGTGATTACTGTCTGCTCATCTGCTTGACAATTGCCAGCTGAACTGCAGGATTCCTGCCTACCATCTCCTTGACAATTGCCACCTGTGCTGCGTAATTCCTGCCTGCTCATCTATTTGATTATTGCCAGCTGAGCAGCATGATTTCTCAGAGCTGAGTTCCATGATGATAGCCTGCTGACTGTTTCCTGCCTACTCAGCTCTATGTTCTTTGCCTCCAGAGGCACATGATCAGTTTGTGACACCAAACATGATCAGCACATGATCAGTCACATGATCAATGCATGATAAGCCAGGTGAACAGTGCATGATCAATTACGTGATCAGTGCATGATCAGTCATGTGACCAGTACATGGTAGCTGCGTGATCATTGCATGATCACCCACGTGAGCAGTGCATGATAGCCACGTGATCATTGCATGATCATTCACGTGACCAGTGCCTGATAGCCACGTGATCATTGCATGATCAGCCACGTGAGCAGTGCATGATCAGTCACGTGATACGTGTGTGATCAGCCACGTGATCAGTGCATGATTGCCAGGTGATCAGTGCATGATATATCACGTGACAGGTGTGTGATCAGCCACGTGAACAGTGCATGTTCAGCCACGTATTCAGTGCATGATAGCCACGTGATCAGTGCATGATCAGTTACGTGAGCAGTGTATGATCAGCCACGTGATCAGTGCATGGTCAGACACGTGAACAGTGTATGATCAGCCACGTGATCAGTGCATGATATCCAAGTGATCAGTGCATGATCAATCACGTGATCAGTGTATGATCAGCCAGGTGAACAGTGCATGCTCAGTCACGTGATGAGTGCCTGCTGAGCTGCGTGATTACTGTCTGCTCATCTGCTTGACAATTGCCAGCTGAGCTGCACGATTCCTGCCTGTCATCTGCTTGACAATTGCCAGCTGTGCTGCGTAATTCCTGCCTGCTCAGCTGCTTGATTATTGCCAGCTGAGCAGCATGATTCCTCACAGCTGATTTCCATGATTATTGCCTGCTGACTGTTTGATTCGTGCCTACTCAGCTCTTTGTTTATTGCCTCCAGAGGCACATGATCAGTGTATGATAGCAAACATGATCAGCGCATGATCAGTCACATGATCAGAGCCATTAAGTCACGTGATCACTACATGATAGTCATGTGATCAGTCCATGCTCAGTCACGGTATCAGTGCATGATCAGCCACGTGATCAGTGCATGATCTGTCACATGATTAGTGTATGATCATCCACGTGATCAGTGCATGGGCATTCATGTGATCAGTGCATGATATAGATGTGATCAGTGCATGATAGCCACGTGATCAGTGCATGATCAGTCACCTGATGGTTGTATGATCATTCACGTGACCTGTAAATGGTAGCTACGTAATCATTGCATGATCAGGCACGTGAGTAGTGCATGATAGCCACGTGATCACTGCATGATCAGTCACGTGATCAGTGCATGATCAGTCATGTGACCAGTACATGGTAGCTGAGTGATCATCCCATGATCAGCCACGTGAGCAATGCATGACAGCCACGTGATCAGTGCATGATCAGACACGAGATCAGTGCATGATCAGTCACGTGATCAGTGCATGATCAGCCACGTGATCAGTGCATGACCAGGCACGTGATCAGTGTATATCCAGCCAAGTGATCAGTGCATGATAGCCACGTGATCAGTGCATGATCAGTCACGTGATCAGTGCATGATCAGTCACGTGATCAGTGTATGATCAGCCACGTAATCAGTGCATGATCAGCCACATGATCAGTGCATGATCAATTACGTGACCAGTGCATGATCAGTCACGTGACCAGTACATGGTAACTACGTGATCATTGCCTCATCAGCCACGTGAGCAGTGCATGATAGCCACGTGATCAGTGCATGATCAGCCATGTGCTCAGTGCCTGATCAGTCACGTGATCAGTGCATTGTCAGTCACGTGATCAGTGCATGATCATCCACGTGATCAGTGCATGTGGCGTCATGTAGTCAATGCATGATAGCGCCGTGATCAGTGCACGATCAGTCCCGTGATGAGTGTATGATCAGCCAAGTGATCAGTGCAAGATAGCTACGTGATCAGTGCATGATCAGTCACATGATCAGTGCATGATCAGTCACGTGATAGGTGTGTGATCAGCCATGTGAACAGTGCATGCTCAGTCACGTGATCAGGGCCTGCTGAGCTGCGTGATTACTGTCTGCTCATCTGCTTGACAATTTCCAGCTGAGCTGCACGATTCCTGCCTGTCATCTCCTTGACAATTGCCACCTGTGCTGCGTAATTCCTGCCTGCTCATCTACTTGATTATTGCCAGCTGAGCAGCATGATTTCTCAGAGTTGAGTTCCATGATTAGAGCCTGCTGACTGATTCCTGCCTACTCAGCTCTGTGTTCATTGCCTCCAGAGACACATGATCAGTGTGTGACATCAAAAATGATCAGCACATGATCAGTCACATGATCAATGCATGATAAGCCAGGTGATCAGTGCATGATCAATTATGTGATCAGTGCATGATCAGTCATGTGACCAGTACATGGTAGCTGTGTGAACATTGCATGATCAGCCACGTGAGCAGTGCATGATAGCCACGTGATCAGTGCATGATGAGTCACGTGCTACGTGTGTGATCAGCCACGTGATCAGTGCATGATATCCACGTGATCAGTGCAGGATAGCCACGTGATCACTTCATGATTATTCACGTGATCTCTACATGATCAGTCACGTGATACGTGTGTGATCAGCCACCTGATCAGTGCGTGATGAGCCATGTGATCAGTGCAGGATCAATTACGTGATCAGTGCATGATCAGTCACGGGACCAGTACATGGTAGCTACGTGATCATTGCGTAATCAGCCACGTGATCAGTGCATGATAGCAAACATGATCAGCGCATGAGCAGTCACATGATCAGCGCCATTAAGTCACGTGATCACTACATGTTAGTCATGTGACCAGTCCATGCTCAGTCTCGGTATCAGTGCATGATCAGCTACGTGATCAGTGCATGATCTGTCACAAGGTTAGTGTATGATCATCCACGTGATCAGTGCATGGGCAGTCATGTGATCAGTGCATGATATAGACGTGAACAGTGCATGATCATTCTCATGATCAGTGCATGATAGCCACGTGATCAGTGCATGATCCGTCACCTAATGGGTGTAGGATCATTCACGTGACCTGTACATGGTAGCTAAATGATCATTGCATGATAGCCACGTGATCAGTGCATGATCAGTCAAGTGATCAGTGCATGATCAGTCACGTGATCAGTGCATGATAGCCAGTGATCAGTGCATGATAGCCACGTGATCAGTGCATGATCAGTCATGTGATCAGTGCAAGTTAGCTACATGATCAGTGCATGATCAGTCATATGATCAGTGCATGATTAGCCACGTCATCAGTGCATGATAGCCACGTGATCAGTACATACTATTACGTGATCTATGCATGCGCAATCACGTGATCAGTGCATGATCAGTCACGTGATAGGTGTGTGATCAGCCATGTGAACAGTACATGCTGAGTCACGTGATCAGGGCCTGCTGAGCTGCGTGATTACTGTCTGCTCATCTGCTTGACAATTGCCAGCTGAACTGCAGGATTCCTGCCTGCCATCTCCTTGACAATTGCCACCTGTGCTGCGTAATTCCTGCCTGCTCATCTATTTGATTATTGCCAGCTGAGCAGCATGATTTCTCAGAGCTGAGTTCCATGATGATAGCCTGCTGACTGTTTCCTGCCTACTCAGCTCTATGTTCTTTGCCTCCAGAGGCACATGATCAGTTTGTGACACCAAACATGATCAGCACATGATCAGTCACATGATCAATGCATGATAAGCCAGGTGAACAGTGCATGATCAATTACGTGATCAGTGCATGATCAGTCATGTGACCAGTACATGGTAGCTGCGTGATCATTGCATGATCAGCCACGTGAGCAGTGCATGATAGCCACGTGATCATTGCATGATCATTCACGTGACCAGTGCATGATAGCTACGTGATCATTGCATGATTAGCCACGTGATCAGTGCATGATCAGTCACGTGATACGTGTGTGATCAGCCACGTGATCAGTGCATGATTGCCAGGTGATCAGTGCATGATATGTCACGTGACAGGTGTGTGATCAGCCACGTGAACAGTGCATGTTCAGCCACGTATTCAGTGCATGATAGCCACGTGATCAGTGCATGATCAGTTACGTGAGCAGTGTATGATCAGCCACGTGATCAGTGCATGGTCAGACACGTGAACAGTGTATGATCAGCCACGTGATCAGTGCATGATATCCAAGTGATCAGTGCATGATCAATCACGTGATCAGTGTATGATCAGCCACGTGAACAGTGCATGCTCAGTCACGTGATGAGTGCCTGCTGAGCTGCGTGATTACTGTCTGCTCATCTGCTTGACAATTGCCAGCTGAGCTGCACGATTCCTGCCTGTCATCTGCTTGACAATTGCCAGCTGTGCTGCGTAATTCCTGCCTGCTCAGCTGCTTGATTATTGCCAGCTGAGCAGCATGATTCCTCACAGCTGATTTCCATGATTATTGCCTGCTGACTGTTTGATTCGTGCCTACTCAGCTCTTTGTTTATTGCCTCCAGAGGCACATGATCAGTGTATGATAGCAAACATGATCAGCGCATGATCAGTCACATGATCAGAGCCATTAAGTCACGTGATCACTACATGATAGTCATGTGATCAGTCCATGCTCAGTCACGGTATCAGTGCATGATCAGCCACGTGATCAGTGCATGATCTGTCACATGATTAGTGTATGATCATCCACGTGATCAGTGCATGGGCATTCATGTGATCAGTGCATGATATAGATGTGATCAGTGCATGATAGCCACGTGATCAGTGCATGATCAGTCACCTGATGGTTGTATGATCATTCACGTGACCTGTAAATGGTAGCTACGTAATCATTGCATGATCAGGCACGTGAGTAGTGCATGATAGCCACGTGATCACTGCATGATCAGTCACGTGATCAGTGCATGATCAGTCATGTGACCAGTACATGGTAGCTGAGTGATCATCCCATGATCAGCCACGTGAGCAGTGCATGACAGCCACGTGATCAGTGCATGATCAGACACGAGATCAGTGCATGATCAGTCACGTGATCAGTGCATGATCAGCCACGTGATCAGTGCATGACCAGGCACGTGATCAGTGTATATCCAGCCAAGTGATCAGTGCATGATAGCCACGTGATCAGTGCATGATCAGTCACGTGATCAGTGCATGATCAGTCACGTGATCAGTGTATGATCAGCCACGTAATCAGTGCATGATCAGCCACATGATCAGTGCATGATCAATTACGTGACCAGTGCATGATCAGTCACGTGACCAGTACATGGTAACTACGTGATCATTGCCTCATCAGCCACGTGAGCAGTGCATGATAGCCACGTGATCAGTGCATGATCAGCCATGTGCTCAGTGCCTGATCAGTCACGTGATCAGTGCATTGTCAGTCACGTGATCAGTGCATGATCATCCACGTGATCAGTGCATGTGGTGTCATGTAGTCAATGCATGATAGCGCCGTGATCAGTGCACGATCAGTCCCGTGATGAGTGTATGATCAGCCAAGTGATCAGTGCAAGATAGCTACGTGATCAGTGCATGATCAGTCACATGATCAGTGCATGATCAGTCACGTGATAGGTGTGTGATCAGCCATGTGAACAGTGCATGCTCAGTCACGTGATCAGGGCCTGCTGAGCTGCGTGATTACTGTCTGCTCATCTGCTTGACAATTTCCAGCTGAGCTGCACGATTCCTGCCTGTCATCTCCTTGACAATTGCCACCTGTGCTGCGTAATTCCTGCCTGCTCATCTACTTGATTATTGCCAGCTGAGCAGCATGATTTCTCAGAGTTGAGTTCCATGATTATACCCTGCTGACTGATTCCTGCCTAGTCAGCTCTGTGTTCATTGCCTCCAGAGACACATGATCAGTGTGTGACATCAAAAATGATCAGCACATGATCAGTCACATGATCAATGCATGATAAGCCAGGTGATCAGTGCATGATCAATTATGTGATCAGTGCATGATCAGTCATGTGACCAGTACATGGTAGCTGTGTGAACATTGCATGATCAGCCACGTGAGCAGTGCATGATAGCCACGTGATCAGTGCATGATGAGTCACGTGCTACGTGTGTGATCAGCCACGTGATCAGTGCATGATATCCACGTGATCAGTGCAGGATAGCCACGTGATCACTTCATGATTATTCACGTGATCTCTACATGATCAGTCACGTGATACGTGTGTGATCAGCCACCTGATCAGTGCGTGATGAGCCATGTGATCAGTGCAGGATCAATTACGTGATCAGTGCATGATCAGTCACGGGACCAGTACATGGTAGCTACGTGATCATTGCGTAATCAGCCACATGATCAGTGAATGATAGCAAACATGATCAGCGCATGAGCAGTCACATGATCAGCGCCATTAAGTCACGTGATCACTACATGTTAGTCATGTGACCAGTCCATGCTCAGTCACGGTATCAGTGCATGATCAGCTACGTGATCAGTGCATGATCTGTCACAAGGTTAGTGTATGATCATCCACGTGATCAGTGCATGGGCAGTCATGTGATCAGTGCATGATATAGACGTGAACAGTGCATGATCATTCTCATGATCAGTACATGATAGCCACGTGATCAGTGCATGATCCGTCACCTGATGGGTGTAGGATCATTCACGTGACCTGTACATGGTAGCTAAATGATCATTGCATGATAGCCACGTGATCAGTGCATGATCAGTCAAGTGATCAGTGCATGATCAGTCACGTGATCAGTGCATGATAGCCAGGTGATCAGTGCATGATAGCCACGTGATCAGTGCATGATCAGTCATGTGATCAGTGCAAGTTAGCTACATGATCAGTGCATGATCAGTCATATGATCAGTGCATGATTAGCCACGTGATCAGTGCATGATAGCCACGTGATCAGTACATACTATTACGTGATCTATGCATGCGCAATCACGTGATCAGTGCATGATCAGTCACGTGATAGGTGTGTGATCAGCCATGTGAACAGTACATGCTGAGTCACGTGATCAGGGCCTGCTGAGCTGCGTGATTACTGTCTGCTCATCTGCTTGACAATTGCCAGCTGAACTGCAGGATTCCTGCCTACCATCTCCTTGACAATTGCCACCTGTGCTGCGTAATTCCTGCCTGCTCATCTATTTGATTATTGCCAGCTGAGCAGCATGATTTCTCAGAGCTGAGTTCCATGATGATAGCCTGCTGACTGTTTCCTGCCTACTCAGCTCTATTTTCTTTGCCTCCAGAGGCACATGATCAGTTTGTGACACCAAACATGATCAGCACATGATCAGTCACATGATCAATGCATGATAAGCCAGGTGAACAGTGCATGATCAATTACGTGATCAGTGCATGATCAGTCATGTGACCAGTACATGGTAGCTGCGTGATCATTGCATGATCAGCCACGTGAGCAGTGCATGATAGCCACGTGATCATTGCATGATCATTCACGTGACCAGTGCCTGATAGCCACGTGATCATTGCATGATCAGCCACGTGAGCAGTGCATGATAGCCAAGTGATCATTGCATGATCATTCAAGTGACCAGTGCATGATAGCTACGTGATCATTGCATGATTAGCCACGTGATCAGTGCATGATCAGTCACGTGATACGTGTGTGATCAGCCACGTGATCAGTGCATGATTGCCAGGTGATCAGTGCATGATATGTCACGTGACAGGTGTGTGATCAGCCACGTGAACAGTGCATGTTCAGCCACGTATTCAGTGCATGATAGCCACGTGATCAGTGCATGATCAGTTACGTGAGCAGTGTATGATCAGCCACGTGATCAGTGCATGGTCAGACACGTGAACAGTGTATGATCAGCCACGTGATCAGTGCATGATATCCAAGTGATCAGTGCATGATCAATCACGTGATCAGTGTATGATCAGCCACATGAACAGTGCATGCTCAGTCACGTGATGAGTGCCTGCTGAGCTGCGTGATTACTGTCTGCTCATCTGCTTGACAATTGCCAGCTGAGCTGCACGATTCCTGCCTGTCATCTGCTTGACAATTGCCAGCTGTGCTGCGTAATTCCTGCCTGCTCAGCTGCTTGATTATTGCCAGCTGAGCAGCATGATTCCTCACAGCTGATTTCCATGATTATTGCCTGCTGACTGTTTGATTCGTGCCTACTCAGCTCTTTGTTTATTGCCTCCAGAGGCACATGATCAGTGTATGATAGCAAACATGATCAGCGCATGATCAGTCACATGATCAGCGCCATTAAGTCACGTGATCACTACATGATAGTCATGTGATCAGTCCATGGTCAGTCACGTTATCAGTGCATGATCAGCCACGTGATCAGTGCATGATCTGTCACATGATTAGTGTATGATCATCCACGTGATCAGTGCATGGGCATTCATGTGATCAGTGCATGATATAGATGTGATCAGTGCATGATAGCCACGTGATCAGTGCATGATCAGTCACCTGATGGTTGTATGATCATTCACGTGACCTGTAAATGGTAGCTACGTAATCATTGCATGATCAGGCACGTGAGTAGTGCATGATAGCCACGTGATCACTGCATGATCAGTCACGTGATCAGTGCATGATCAGTCATGTGACCAGTACATGGTAGCTGAGTGATCATCCCATGATCAGCCACGTGAGCAGTGCATGACAGCCACGTGATCAGTGCATGATCAGACACGAGATCAGTGCATGATCAGTCACGTGATCAGTGCATGATCAGCCACGTGATCAGTGCATGACCAGGCACGTGATCAGTGTATATCCAGCCAAGTGATCAGTGCATGATAGCCACGTGATCAGTGCATGATCAGTCACGTGATCAGTGCATGATCAGTCACGTGATCAGTGTATGATCAGCCACGTAATCAGTGCATGATCAGCCACATGATCAGTGCATGATCAATTACGTGACCAGTGCATGATCAGTCACGTGACCAGTACATGGTAACTACGTGATCATTGCCTCATCAGCCACGTGAGCAGTGCATGATAGCCACGTGATCAGTGCATGATCAGCCATGTGATCAGTGCCTGATCAGTCACGTGATCAGTGCATTGTCAGTCACGTGATCAGTGCATGATCATCCACGTGATCAGTGCATGTGGCGTCATGTAGTCAATGCATGATAGCGCCGTGATCAGTGCACGATCAGTCCCGTGATGAGTGTATGATCAGCCAAGTGATCAGTGCAAGATAGCTACGTGATCAGTGCATGATCAGTCACATGATCAGTGCATGATCAGTCACGTGATAGGTGTGTGATCAGCCATGTGAACAGTGCATGCTCAGTCACGTGATCAGGGCCTGCTGAGCTGCGTGATTACTGTCTGCTCATCTGCTTGACAATTTCCAGCTGAGCTGCACGATTCCTGCCTGTCATCTCCTTGACAATTGCCACCTGTGCTGCGTAATTCCTGCCTGCTCATCTACTTCATTATTGCCAGCTGAGCAGCATGATTTCTCAGAGTTGAGTTCCATGATTATAGCCTGCTGACTGATTCCTGCCTAGTCAGCTCTGTGTTCATTGCCTCCAGAGACACATGATCAGTGTGTGACATCAAAAATGATCAGCACATGATCAGTCACATGATCAATGCATGATAAGCCAGGTGATCAGTGCATGATCAATTATGTGATCAGTGCATGATCAGTCATGTGACCAGTACATGGTAGCTGTGTGAACATTGCATGATCAGCCACGTGAGCAGTGCATGATAGCCACGTGATCAGTGCATGATGAGTCACGTGCTACGTGTGTGATCAGCCACGTGATCAGTGCATGATATCCACGTGATCAGTGCAGGATAGCCACGTGATCACTTCATGATTATTCACGTGATCTCTACATGATCAGTCACGTGATACGTGTGTGATCAGCCACCTGATCAGTGCGTGATGAGCCATGTGATCAGTGCAGGATCAATTACGTGATCAGTGCATGATCAGTCACGGGACCAGTACATGGTAGCTACGTGATCATTGCGTAATCAGCCACGTGATCAGTGCATGATAGCAAACATGATCAGCGCATGAGCAGTCACATGATCAGCGCCATTAAGTCACGTGATCACTACATGTTAGTCATGTGACCAGTCCATGCTCAGTCTCGGTATCAGTGCATGATCAGCTACATGATCAGTGCATGATCTGTCACAAGGTTAGTGTATGATCATCCACGTGATCAGTGCATGGGCAGTCATGTGATCAGTGCATGATATAGACGTGAACAGTGCATGATCATTCTCATGATCAGTGCATGATAGCCACGTGATCAGTGCATGATCCGTCACCTGATGGGTGTAGGATCATTCACGTGACCTGTACATGGTAGCTAAATGATCATTGCATGATAGCCACGTGATCAGTGCATGATCAGTCAAGTGATCAGTGCATGATCAGTCACGTGATCAGTGCATGATAGCCAGGTGATCAGTGCATGATAGCCACGTGATCAGTGCATGATCAGTCATGTGATCAGTGCAAGTTAGCTACATGATCAGTGCATGATCAGTCATATGATCAGTGCATGATTAGCCACGTCATCAGTGCATGATAGCCACGTGATCAGTACATACTATTACGTGATCTATGCATGCGCAATCACGTGATCAGTGCATGATCAGTCACGTGATAGGTGTGTGATCAGCCATGTGAACAGTACATGCTGAGTCACGTGATCAGGGCCTGCTGAGCTGCGTGATTACTGTCTGCTCATCTGCTTGACAATTGCCAGCTGAACTGCAGGATTCCTGCCTGCCATCTCCTTGACAATTGCCACCTGTGCTGCGTAATTCCTGCCTGCTCATCTATTTGATTATTGCCAGCTGAGCAGCATGATTTCTCAGAGCTGAGTTCCATGATTATAGCCTGCTGACTGTTTCCTGCCTATTCAGCTCTATGTTCTTTGCCTCCAGAGGCACATGATCAGTTTGTGACACCAAACATGATCAGCACATGATCAGTCACATGATCAATGCATGATAAGCCAGGTGAACAGTGCATGATCAATTACGTGATCAGTGCATGATCAGTCATGTGACCAGTACATGATAGCTGCGTGATCATTGCATGATCACTCACGTGACCAGTGCCTGATAGCCACGTGATCAGTGCATGATCAGTCATGTGATCAGTGCATGGTCAGTCACGTGATCAGTGCATGATCATCCACGTGATCAGTGCATGTGGAGTCATGTAATCAATGCATGATAGCGCCTTATCAGTGCACGATCAGTCCCGTGATGAGTGTATGATCAGCCAAGTGATCAGTGCAAGATAGCTACATGATCAGTGCATGATCAGTCATATGATCAGTGCATGATTAGCCACGTCATCAGTGCATGATAGCCACGTGATCAGTACATACTATTACGTGATCTATGCATGCGCAATCACGTGATCAGTGCATGATCAGTCACGTGATAGGTGTGTGATCAGCCATGTGAACAGTACATGCTGAGTCACGTGATCAGGGCCTGCTGAGCTGCGTGATTACTGTCTGCTCATCTGCTTGACAATTGCCAGCTGAACTGCAGGATTCCTGCCTGCCATCTCCTTGACAATTGCCACCTGTGCTGCGTAATTCCTGCCTGCTCATCTATTTGATTATTGCCAGCTGAGCAGCATGATTTCTCAGAGCTGAGTAACATGATGATAGCCTGCTGACTGTTTCCTGCCTACTCAGCTCTATGTTCTTTGCCTCCAGAGGCACATGATCAGTTTGTGACACCAAACATGATCAGCACATGATCAGTCACATGATCAATGCATGATAAGCCAGGTGAACATTGCATGATCAATTACGTGATCAGTGCATGATCAGTCATGTGACCAGTACATGGTAGCTGCGTGATCATTGCATGATCAGCCACGTGAGCAGTGCATGATAGCCACGTGATCATTGCATGATCATTCACGTGACCAGTGCATGATAGCTACGTGATCATTGCATGATTAGCCACGTGATCAGTGCATGATCAGTCACGTGATACGTGTGTGATCAGCCACGTGATCAGTGCATGATTGCCAGGTGATCAGTGCATGATATGTCACGTGACAGGTGTGTGATCAGCCACGTGAACAGTGCATGTTCAGCCACGTATTCAGTGCATGATAGCCACGTGATCAGTGCATGATCAGTTACGTGAGCAGTGTATGATCAGCCACGTGATCAGTGCATGGTCAGACACGTGAACAGTGTATGATCAGCCACGTGATCAGTGCATGATATCCAAGTGATCAGTGCATGATCAATCACGTGATCAGTGTATGATCAGCCACGTGAACAGTGCATGCTCAGTCACGTGATGAGTGCCTGCTGAGCTGCGTGATTACTGTCTGCTCATCTGCTTGACAATTGCCAGCTGAGCTGCACGATTCCTGCCTGTCATCTGCTTGACAATTGCCAGCTGTGCTGCGTAATTCCTGCCTGCTCAGCTGCTTGATTATTGCCAGCTGAGCAGCATGATTCCTCACAGCTGATTTCCATGATTATTGCCTGCTGACTGTTTGATTCGTGCCTACTCAGCTCTTTGTTTATTGCCTCCAGAGGCACATGATCAGTGTATGATAGCAAACATGATCAGCGCATGATCAGTCACATGATCAGAGCCATTAAGTCACGTGATCACTACATGATAGTCATGTGATCAGTCCATGCTCAGTCACGGTATCAGTGCATGATCAGCCACGTGATCAGTGCATGATCTGTCACATGATTAGTGTATGATCATCCACGTGATCAGTGCATGGGCATTCATGTGATCAGTGCATGATATAGATGTGATCAGTGCATGATAGCCACGTGATCAGTGCATGATCAGTCACCTGATGGTTGTATGATCATTCACGTGACCTGTAAATGGTAGCTACGTAATCATTGCATGATCAGGCACGTGAGTAGTGCATGATAGCCACGTGATCACTGCATGATCAGTCACGTGATCAGTGCATGATCAGTCATGTGACCAGTACATGGTAGCTGAGTGATCATCCCATGATCAGCCACGTGAGCAGTGCATGACAGCCACGTGATCAGTGCATGATCAGACACGAGATCAGTGCATGATCAGTCACGTGATCAGTGCATGATCAGCCACGTGATCAGTGCATGACCAGGCATGTGATCAGTGTATATCCAGCCAAGTGATCAGTGCATGATAGCTACGTGATCAGTGCATGATCAGTCACGTGATCAGTGCATGATCAGTCACGTGATCAGTGTATGATCAGCCACGTAATCAGTGCATGATCAGCCACATGATCAGTGCATGATCAATTACGTGACCAGTGCATGATCAGTCACGTGACCAGTACATGGTAACTACGTGATCATTGCCTCATCAGCCACGTGAGCAGTGCATGATAGCCAGGTGATCAGTGCATGATCAGCCATGTGATCAGTGCCTGATCAGTCACGTGATCAGTGCATTGTCAGTCACGTGATCAGTGCATGATCATCCACGTGATCAGTGCATGTGGCGTCATGTAGTCAATGCATGATAGCGCCGTGATCAGTGCACGATCAGTCCCGTGATGAGTGTATGATCAGCCAAGTGATCAGAGCAAGATAGCTACGTGATCAGTGCATGATCAGTCACATGATCAGTGCATGATCAGTCACGTGATAGGTGTGTGATCAGCCATGTGAACAGTGCATGCTCAGTCACGTGATCAGGGCCTGCTGAGCTGCGTGATTACTGTCTGCTCATCTGCTTGACAATTTCCAGCTGAGCTGCACGATTCCTGCCTGTCATCTCCTTGACAATTGCCACCTGTGCTGCGTAATTCCTGCCTGCTCATCTACTTGATTATTGCCAGCTGAGCAGCATGATTTCTCAGAGTTGAGTTCCATGATTAGAGCCTGCTGACTGATTCCTGCCTACTCAGCTCTGTGTTCATTGCCTCCAGAGACACATGATCAGTGTGTGACATCAAAAATGATCAGCACATGATCAGTCACATGATCAATGCATGATAAGCCAGGTGATCAGTGCATGATCAATTATGTGATCAGTGCATGATCAGTCATGTGACCAGTACATGGTAGCTGTGTGAACATTGCATGATCAGCCACGTGAGCAGTGCATGATAGCCACGTGATCAGTGCATGATGAGTCACGTGCTACGTGTGTGATCAGTCACGTGATCAGTGCATGATATCCACGTGATCAGTGCAGGATAGCCACGTGATCACTTCATGATTATTCACGTGATCTCTACATGATCAGTCACGTGATACGTGTGTGATCAGCCACCTGATCAGTGCGTGATGAGCCATGTGATCAGTGCAGGATCAATTACGTGATCAGTGCATGATCAGTCACGGGACCAGTACATGGTAGCTACGTGATCATTGCGTAATCAGCCACGTGATCAGTGCATGATAGCAAACATGATCAGCGCATGAGCAGTCACATGATCAGCGCCATTAAGTCACGTGATCACTACATGTTAGTCATGTGACCAGTCCATGCTCAGTCTCGGTATCAGTGCATGATCAGCTACGTGATCAGTGCATGATCTGTCACAAGGTTAGTGTATGATCATCCACGTGATCAGTGCATGGGCAGTCATGTGATCAGTGCATGATATAGACGTGAACAGTGCATGATCATTCTCATGATCAGTGCATGATAGCCACGTGATCAGTGCATGATCCGTCACCTGATGGGTGTAGGATCATTCACGTGACCTGTACATGGTAGCTAAATGATCATTGCATGATAGCCACGTGATCAGTGCATGATCAGTCAAGTGATCAGTGCATGATCAGTCACGTGATCAGTGCATGATAGCCAGGTGATCAGTGCATGATAGCCACGTGATCAGTGCATGATCAGTCATGTGATCAGTGCAAGTTAGCTACATGATCAGTGCATGATCAGTCATATGATCAGTGCATGATTAGCCACGTCATCAGTGCATGATAGCCACGTGATCAGTACATACTATTACGTGATCTATGCATGCGCAATCACGTGATCAGTGCATGATCAGTCACGTGATAGGTGTGTGATCAGCCATGTGAACAGTACATGCTGAGTCACGTGATCAGGGCCTACTGAGCTGCGTGATTACTGTCTGCTCATCTGCTTGACAATTGCCAGCTGAACTGCAGGATTCCTGCCTGCCATCTCCTTGACAATTGCCACCTGTGCTGCGTAATTCCTGCCTGCTCATCTATTTGATTATTGCCAGCTGAGCAGCATGATTTCTCAGAGCTGAGTTCCATGATTATAGCCTGCTGACTGTTTCCTGCCTACTCAGCTCTATGTTCTTTGCCTCCAGAGGCACATGATCAGTTTGTGACACCAAACATGATCAGCACATGATCAGTCACATGATCAATGCATGATAAGCCAGGTGAACAGTGCATGATCAATTACGTGATCAGTGCATGATCAGTCATGTGACCAGTACATGATAGCTGCGTGATCATTGCATGATCATTCACGTGACCAGTGCCTGATAGCCACGTGATCAGTGCATGATCAGTCATGTGATCAGTGCATGGTCAGTCACGTGATCAGTGCATGATCATCCACGTGATCAGTGCATGTGGAGTCATGTAATCAATGCATGATAGCGCCTTATCAGTGCACGATCAGTCCCGTGATGAGTGTATGATCAGCCAAGTGATCAGTGCAAGATAGCTACATGATCAGTGCATGATCAGTCATATGATCAGTGCATGATTAGCCACGTCATCAGTGCATGATAGCCACGTGATCAGTACATACTATTACGTGATCTATGCATGCGCAATCACGTGATCAGTGCATGATCAGTCACGTGATAGGTGTGTGATCAGCCATGTGAACAGTACATGCTGAGTCACGTGATCAGGGCCTGCTGAGCTGCGTGATTACTGTCTGCTCATCTGCTTGACAATTGCCAGCTGAACTGCAGGATTCCTGCCTGCCATCTCCTTGACAATTGCCACCTGTGCTGCATAATTCCTGCCTGCTCATCTATTTGATTATTGCCAGCTGAGCAGCATGATTTCTCAGAGCTGAGTTCCATGATTATAGCCTGCTGACTGTTTCCTGCCTACTCAGCTCTATGTTCTTTGCCTCCAGAGGCACATGATCAGTTTGTGACACCAAACATGATCAGCACATGATCAGTCACATGATCAATGCATGATAAGCCAGGTGAACAGTGCATGATCAATTACGTGATCAGTGCATGATCAGTCATGTGACCAGTACATGGTAGCTGCGTGATCATTGCATGATCAGCCACGTGAGCAGTGCATGATAGCCACGTGATCATTGCATGATCATTCACGTGACCAGTGCATGATAGCTACGTGATCATTGCATGATTAGCCACGTGATCAGTGCATGATCAGTCACGTGATACGTGTGTGATCAGCCACGTGATCAGTGCATGATTGCCAGGTGATCAGTGCATGATATGTCACGTGACAGGTGTGTGATCAGCCACGTGAACAGTGCATGTTCAGCCACGTATTCAGTGCATGATAGCCACGTGATCAGTGCATGATCAGTTACGTGAGCAGTGTATGATCAGCCACGTGATCAGTGCATGGTCAGACACGTGAACAGTGTATGATCAGCCACGTGATCAGTGCATGATATCCAAGTGATCAGTGCATGATCAATCACGTGATCAGTGTATGATCAGCCACGTGAACAGTGCATGCTCAGTCACGTGATGAGTGCCTGCTGAGCTGCGTGATTACTGTCTGCTCATCTGCTTGACAATTGCCAGCTGAGCTGCACGATTCCTGCCTGTCATCTGCTTGACAATTGCCAGCTGTGCTGCGTAATTCCTGCCTGCTCAGCTGCTTGATTATTGCCAGCTGAGCAGCATGATTCCTCACAGCTGATTTCCATGATTATTGCCTGCTGACTGTTTGATTCGTGCCTACTCAGCTCTTTGTTTATTGCCTCCAGAGGCACATGATCAGTGTATGATAGCAAACATGATCAGCGCATGATCAGTCACATGATCAGAGCCATTAAGTCACGTGATCACTACATGATAGTCATGTGATCAGTCCATGCTCAGTCACGGTATCAGTGCATGATCAGCCACGTGAACAGTGCATGATCTGTCACATGATTAGTGTATGATCATCCACGTGATCAGTGCATGGGCATTCATGTGATCAGTGCATGATATAGATGTGATCAGTGCATGATAGCCACGTGATCAGTGCATGATCAGTCACCTGATGGTTGTATGATCATTCACGTGACCTGTAAATGGTAGCTACGTAATCATTGCATGATCAGGCACGTGAGTAGTGCATGATAGCCACGTGATCACTGCATGATCAGTCACGTGATCAGTGCATGATCAGTCATGTGACCAGTACATGGTAGCTGAGTGATCATCCCATGATCAGCCACGTGAGCAGTGCATGACAGCCACGTGATCAGTGCATGATCAGACACGAGATCAGTGCATGATCAGTCACGTGATCAGTGCATGATCAGCCACGTGATCAGTGCATGACCAGGCACGTGATCAGTGTATATCCAGCCAAGTGATCAGTGCATGATAGCCACGTGATCAGTGCATGATCAGTCACGTGATCAGTGCATGATCAGTCACGTGATCAGTGTATGATCAGCCACGTAATCAGTGCATGATCAGCCACATGATCAGTGCATGATCAATTACGTGACCAGTGCATGATCAGTCACGTGACCAGTACATGGTAACTACGTGATCATTGCCTCATCAGCCACGTGAGCAGTGCATGATAGCCACGTGATCAGTGCATGATCAGCCATGTGCTCAGTGCCTGATCAGTCACGTGATCAGTGCATTGTCAGTCACGTGATCAGTGCATGATCATCCACGTGATCAGTGCATGTGGCGTCATGTAGTCAATGCATGATAGCGCCGTGATCAGTGCACGATCAGTCCCGTGATGAGTGTATGATCAGCCAAGTGATCAGTGCAAGATAGCTACGTGATCAGTGCATGATCAGTCACATGATCAGTGCATGATCAGTCACGTGATAGGTGTGTGATCAGCCATGTGAACAGTGCATGCTCAGTCACGTGATCAGGGCCTGCTGAGCTGCGTGATTACTGTCTGCTCATCTGCTTGACAATTTCCAGCTGAGCTGCACGATTCCTGCCTGTCATCTCCTTGACAATTGCCACCTGTGCTGCGTAATTCCTGCCTGCTCATCTACTTGATTATTGCCAGCTGAGCAGCATGATTTCTCAGAGTTGAGTTCCATGATTAGAGCCTGCTGACTGATTCCTGCCTACTCAGCTCTGTGTTCATTGCCTCCAGAGACACATGATCAGTGTGTGACATCAAAAATGATCAGCACATGATCAGTCACATGATCAATGCATGATAAGCCAGGTGATCAGTGCATGATCAATTATGTGATCAGTGCATGATCAGTCATGTGACCAGTACATGGTAGCTGCGTGATCATTGCATGATCAGCCACGTGAGCAGTGCATGATAGCCACGTGATCAATGCATGATCATTCACGTGACGAGTGCATGATAGCTACGTGATCATTGCATGATTAGCCACGTGATCAGTGCATGATCAGTCACGTGATACGTGTGTGATCAGCCACGTGATCAGTGCATGATTGCCAGGTGATCAGTGCATGATATGTCACGTGACAGGTGTGTGATCAGCCACGTGAACAGTGCATGTTCAGCCACGTATTCAGTGCATGATAGCCACGTGATCAGTGCATGATCAGTTACGTGAGCAGTGTATGATCAGCCACGTGATCAGTGCATGTTCAGACACGTGAACAGTGTATGATCAGCCACGTGATCAGTGCATGATATCCAAGTGATCAGTGCATGATCAATCACGTGATCAGTGTATGATCAGCCACGTGAACAGTGCATGCTCAGTCACGTGATGAGTGCCTGCTGAGCTGCGTGATTACTGTCTGCTCATCTGCTTGACAATTGCCAGCTGAGCTGCACGATTCCTGCCTGTCATCTGCTTGACAATTGCCAGCTGTGCTGCGTAATTCCTGCCTGCTCAGCTGCTTGATTATTGCCAGCTGAGCAGCATGATTCCTCACAGCTGAATTCCATGATTATTGCCTGCTGACTGTTTGATTCGTGCCTACTCAGCTCTTTGTTTATTGCCTCCAGAGGCACATGATCAGTGTATGATAGCAAACATGATCAGCGCATGATCAGTCACATGATCAGAGCCATTAAGTTACGTGATCACTACATGATAGTCATGTGATCAGTCCATGCTCAGTCACGGTATCAGTGCATGATCAGCCACGTGATCAGTGCATGATCTGTCACATGATTAGTGTATGATCATCCACGTGATCAGTGCATGGGCATTCATGTGATCAGTGCATGATATAGATGTGATCAGTGCATGATAGCCACGTGATCAGTGCATGATCAGTCACCTGATGGTTGTATGATCATTCACGTGACCTGTAAATGGTAGCTACGTAATCATTGCATGATCAGGCACGTGAGTAGTGCATGATAGCCACGTGATCACTGCATGATCAGTCACGTGATCAGTGCATGATCAGTCATGTGACCAGTACATGGTAGCTGAGTGATCATCCCATGATCAGCCACGTGAGCAGTGCATGACAGCCACGTGATCAGTGCATGATCAGACACGAGATCAGTACATGATCAGTCACGTGATCAGTGCATGATCAGCCACGTGATCAGTGCATGACCAGGCACGTGATCAGTGTATATCCAGCCAAGTGATCAGTGCATGATAGCCACGTGATCAGTGCATGATCAGTCACGTGATCAGTGCATGATCAGTCACGTGATCAGTGTATGATCAGCCACGTAATCAGTGCATGATCAGCCACATGATCAGTGCATGATCAATTACGTGACCAGTGCATGATCAGTCACGTGACCAGTACATGGTAACTACGTGATCATTGCCTCATCAGCCACGTGAGCAGTGCATGATAGCCACGTGATCAGTGCATGATCAGCCATGTGCTCAGTGCCTGATCAGTCACGTGATCAGTGCATTGTCAGTCACGTGATCAGTGCATGATCATCCACGTGATCAGTGCATGTGGCGTCATGTAGTCAATGCATGATAGCGCCGTGATCAGTGCACGATCAGTCCCGTGATGAGTGTATGATCAGCCAAGTGATCAGTGCAAGATAGCTACGTGATCAGTGCATGATCAGTCACATGATCAGTGCATGATCAGTCACGTGATAGGTGTGTGATCAGCCATGTGAACAGTGCATGCTCAGTCACGTGATCAGGGCCTGCTGAGCTGCGTGATTACTGTCTGCTCATCTGCTTGACAATTTCCAGCTGAGCTGCACGATTCCTGCCTGTCATCTCCTTGACAATTGCCACCTGTGCTGCGTAATTCCTGCCTGCTCATCTACTTGATTATTGCCAGCTGAGCAGCATGATTTCTCAGAGTTGAGTTCCATGATTAGAGCCTGCTGACTGATTCCTGCCTACTCAGCTCTGTGTTCATTGCCTCCAGAGACACATGATCAGTGTGTGACATCAAAAATGATCAGCACATGATCAGTCACATGATCAATGCATGATAAGCCAGGTGATCAGTGCATGATCAATTATGTGATCAGTGCATGATCAGTCATGTGACCAGTACATGGTAGCTGTGTGAACATTGCATGATCAGCCACGTGAGCAGTGCATGATAGCCACGTGATCAGTGCATGATGAGTCACGTGCTACGTGTGTGATCAGCCACGTGATCAGTGCATGATATCCACGTGATCAGTGCAGGATAGCCACGTGATCACTTCATGATTATTCACGTGATCTCTACATGATCAGTCACGTGATACGTGTGTGATCAGCCACCTGATCAGTGCGTGATGAGCCATGTGATCAGTGCAGGATCAATTACGTGATCAGTGCATGATCAGTCACGGGACCAGTACATGGTAGCTACGTGATCATTGCGTAATCAGCCACGTGATCAGTGCATGATAGCAAACATGATCAGCGCATGAGCAGTCACATGATCAGCGCCATTAAGTCACGTGATCACTACATGTTAGTCATGTGACCAGTCCATGCTCAGTCACGGTATCAGTGCATGATCAGCTACGTGATCAGTGCATGATCTGTCACAAGGTTAGTGTATGATCATCCACGTGATCAGTGCATGGGCAGTCATGTGATCAGTGCATGATATAGACGTGAACAGTGCATGATCATTCTCATGATCAGTGCATGATAGCCACGTGATCAGTGCATGATCCGTCACCTGATGGGTGTAGGATCATTCACGTGACCTGTACATGGTAGCTAAATGATCATTGCATGATAGCCACGTGATCAGTGCATGATCAGTCAAGTGATCAGTGCATGATCAGTCACGTGATCAGTGCATGATAGCCAGGTGATCAGTGCATGATAGCCACGTGATCAGTGCATGATCAGTCATGTGATCAGTGCAAGTTAGCTACATGATCAGTGCATGATCAGTCATATGATCAGTGCATGATTAGCCACGTCATCAGTGCATGATAGCCACGTGATCAGTACATACTATTACGTGATCTATGCATGCGCAATCACGTGATCAGTGCATGATCAGTCACGTGATAGGTGTGTGATCAGCCATGTGAACAGTACATGCTGAGTCACGTGATCAGGGCCTGCTGAGCTGCGTGATTACTGTCTGCTCATCTGCTTGACAATTGCCAGCTGAACTGCAGGATTCCTGCCTGCCATCTCCTTGACAATTGCCACCTGTGCTGCGTAATTCCTGCCTGCTCATCTATTTGATTATTGCCAGCTGAGCAGCATGATTTCTCAGAGCTGAGTTCCATGATGATAGCCTGCTGACTGTTTCCTGCCTACTCAGCTCTATGTTCTTTGCCTCCAGAGGCACATGATCAGTTTGTGACACCAAACATGATCAGCACATGATCAGTCACATGATCAATGCATGATAAGCCAGGTGAACAGTGCATGATTAATTACGTGATCAGTGCATGATCAGTCATGTGACCAGTACATGGTAGCTGCGTGATCATTGCATGATCAGCCACGTGAGCAGTGCATGATAGCCACGTGATCATTGCATGATCATTCACGTGACCAGTGCCTGATAGCCACGTGATCAGTGCATGATCAGTCATGTGATCAGTGCATGGTCAGTCACATGATCAGTGCATGATCATCCACGTGATCAGTGCATGTGGAGTCATGTAATCAATGCATGATAGCGCCTTATCAGTGCACGATCAGTCCCGTGATGAGTGTATGATCAGCCAAGTGATCAGTGCAAGATAGCTACATGATCAGTGCATGATCAGTCATATGATCAGTGCATGATTAGCCACGTCATCAGTGCATGATAGCCACGTGATCAGTACATACTATTACGTGATCTATGCATGCGCAATCACGTGATCAGTGCATGATCAGTCACGTGATAGGTGTGTGATCAGCCATGTGAACAGTACATGCTGAGTCACGTGATCAGGGCCTGCTGAGCTGCGTGATTACTGTCTGCTCATCTGCTTGACAATTGCCAGCTGAACTGCAGGATTCCTGCCTGCCATCTCCTTGACAATTGCCACCTGTGCTGCGTAATTCCTGCCTGCTCATCTATTTGATTATTGCCAGCTGAGCAGCATGATTTCTCAGAGCTGAGTTCCATGATGATAGCCTGCTGACTGTTTCCTGCCTACTCAGCTCTATGTTCTTTGCCTCCAGAGGCACATGATCAGTTTGTGACACCAAACATGATCAGCACATGATCAGTCACATGATCAATGCATGATAAGCCAGGTGAACAGTGCATGATCAATTACGTGATCAGTGCATGATCAGTCATGTGACCAGTACATGGTAGCTGCGTGATCATTGCATGATCAGCCACGTGAGCAGTGCATGATAGCCACGTGATCAATGCATGATCATTCACGTGACCAGTGCATGATAGCTACGTGATCATTGCATGATTAGCCACGTGATCAGTGCATGATCAGTCACGTGATACGTGTGTGATCAGCCACGTGATCAGTGCATGATTGCCAGGTGATCAGTGCATGATATGTCACGTGACAGGTGTGTGATCAGCCACGTGAACAGTGCATGTTCAGCCACGTATTCAGTGCATGATAGCCACGTGATCAGTGCATGATCAGTTACGTGAGCAGTGTATGATCAGCCACGTGATCAGTGCATGGTCAGACACGTGAACAGTGTATGATCAGCCACGTGATCAGTGCATGATATCCAAGTGATCAGTGCATGATCAATCACGTGATCAGTGTATGATCAGCCACGTGAACAGTGCATGCTCAGTCACGTGATGAGTGCCTGCTGAGCTGCGTGATTACTGTCTGCTCATCTGCTTGACAATTGCCAGCTGAGCTGCACGATTCCTGCCTGTCATCTGCTTGACAATTGCCAGCTGTGCTGCGTAATTCCTGCCTGCTCAGCTGCTTGATTATTGCCAGCTGAGCAGCATGATTCCTCACAGCTGATTTCCATGATTATTGCCTGCTGACTGTTTGATTCGTGCCTACTCAGCTCTTTGTTTATTGCCTCCAGAGGCACATGATCAGTGTATGATAGCAAACATGATCAGCGCATGATCAGTCACATGATCAGAGCCATTAAGTCACGTGATCACTACATGATAGTCATGTGATCAGTCCATGCTCAGTCACGGTATCAGTGCATGATCAGCCACGTGATCAGTGCATGATCTGTCACATGATTAGTGTATGATCATCCACGTGATCAGTGCATGGGCATTCATGTGATCAGTGCATGATATAGATGTGATCAGTGCATGATAGCCACGTGATCAGTGCATGATCAGTCACCTGATGGTTGTATGATCAT
Organism: Bos javanicus; assembly: GCF_032452875.1. Classification (NCBI taxonomy): domain Eukaryota; kingdom Metazoa; phylum Chordata; class Mammalia; order Artiodactyla; family Bovidae; genus Bos; species Bos javanicus. The sequence goes on along the minus strand of NW_026893743.1, from coordinate 248,286 downwards.
TCACGTGACCTGTAAATGGTAGCTACGTAATCATTGCATGATCAGGCACGTGAGTAGTGCATGATAGCCACGTGATCACTGCATGATCAGTCACGTGATCAGTGCATGATCAGTCATGTGACCAGTACATGGTAGCTGAGTGATCATCCCATGATCAGCCACGTGAGCAGTGCATGACAGCCACGTGATCAGTGCATGATCAGACACGAGATCAGTGCATGATCAGTCACGTGATCAGTGCATGATCAGCCACGTGATCAGTGCATGACCAGGCACGTGATCAGTGTATATCCAGCCAAGTGATCAGTGCATGATAGCCACGTGATCAGTGCATGATCAGTCACGTGATCAGTGCATGATCAGTCACGTGATCAGTGTATGATCAGCCACGTAATCAGTGCATGATCAGCCACATGATCAGTGCATGATCAATTACGTGACCAGTGCATGATCAGTCACGTGACCAGTACATGGTAACTACGTGATCATTGCCTCATCAGCCACGTGAGCAGTGCATGATAGCCACGTGATCAGTGCATGATCAGCCATGTGCTCAGTGCCTGATCAGTCACGTGATCAGTGCATTGTCAGTCACGTGATCAGTGCATGATCATCCACGTGATCAGTGCATGTGGCGTCATGTAGTCAATGCATGATAGCGCCGTGATCAGTGCACGATCAGTCCCGTGATGAGTGTATGATCAGCCAAGTGATCAGTGCAAGATAGCTACGTGATCAGTGCATGATCAGTCACATGATCAGTGCATGATCAGTCACGTGATAGGTGTGTGATCAGCCATGTGAACAGTGCATGCTCAGTCACGTGATCAGGGCCTGCTGAGCTGCGTGATTACTGTCTGCTCATCTGCTTGACAATTTCCAGCTGAGCTGCACGATTCCTGCCTGTCATCTCCTTGACAATTGCCACCTGTGCTGCGTAATTCCTGCCTGCTCATCTACTTGATTATTGCCAGCTGAGCAGCATGATTTCTCAGAGTTGAGTTCCATGATTATAGCCTGCTGACTGATTCCTGCCTAGTCAGCTCTGTGTTCATTGCCTCCAGAGACACATGATCAGTGTGTGACATCAAAAATGATCAGCACATGATCAGTCACATGATCAATGCATGATAAGCCAGGTGATCAGTGCATGATCAATTATGTGATCAGTGCATGATCAGTCATGTGACCAGTACATGGTAGCTGTGTGAACATTGCATGATCAGCCACGTGAGCAGTGCATGATAGCCACGTGATCAGTGCATGATGAGTCACGTGCTACGTGTGTGATCAGCCACGTGATCAGTGCATGATATCCACGTGATCAGTGCAGGATAGCCACGTGATCACTTCATGATTATTCACGTGATCTCTACATGATCAGTCACGTGATACGTGTGTGATCAGCCACCTGATCAGTGCGTGATGAGCCATGTGATCAGTGCAGGATCAATTACGTGATCAGTGCATAATCAGTCACGGGACCAGTACATGGTAGCTACGTGATCATTGCGTAATCAGCCACGTGATCAGTGCATGATAGCAAACATGATCAGCGCATGAGCAGTCACATGATCAGCGCCATTAAGTCACGTGATCACTACATGTTAGTCATGTGACCAGTCCATGCTCAGTCACGGTATCAGTGCATGATCAGCTACGTGATCAGTGCATGATCTGTCACAAGGTTAGTGTATGATCATCCACGTGATCAGTGCATGGGCAGTCATGTGATCAGTGCATGATATAGACGTGAACAGTGCATGATCATTCTCATGATCAGTGCATGATAGCCACGTGATCAGTGCATGATCCGTCACCTGATGGGTGTAGGATCATTCACGTGACCTGTACATGGTAGCTAAATGATCATTGCATGATAGCCACGTGATCAGTGCATGATCAGTCAAGTGATCAGTGCATGATCAGTCACGTGATCAGTGCATGATAGCCAGGTGATCAGTGCATGATAGCCACGTGATCAGTGCATGATCAGTCCTGTGATCAGTGCAAGTTAGCTACATGATCAGTGCATGATCAGTCATATGATCAGTGCATGATTAGCCACGTCATCAGTGCATGATAGCCACGTGATCAGTACATACTATTACGTGATCTATGCATGCGCAATCACGTGATCAGTGCATGATCAGTCACGTGATAGGTGTGTGATCAGCCATGTGAACAGTACATGCTGAGTCACGTGATCAGGGCCTGCTGAGCTGCGTGATTACTGTCTGCTCATCTGCTTGACAATTGCCAGCTGAACTGCAGGATTCCTGCCTGCCATCTCCTTGACAATTGCCACCTGTGCTGCGTAATTCCTGCCTGCTCATCTATTTGATTATTGCCAGCTGAGCAGCATGATTTCTCAGAGCTGAGTTCCATGATGATAGCCTGCTGACTGTTTCCTGCCTACTCAGCTCTATGTTCTTTGCCTCCAGAGGCACATGATCAGTTTGTGACACCAAACATGATCAGCACATGATCAGTCACATGATCAATGCATGATAAGCCAGGTGAACAGTGCATGATCAATTACGTGATCAGTGCATGATCAGTCATGTGACCAGTACATGGTAGCTGCGTGATCATTGCATGATCAGCCACGTGAGCAGTGCATGATAGCCACGTGATCATTGCATGATCATTCACGTGACCAGTGCCTGATAGCCACGTGATCAGTGCATGATCAGTCATGTGATCAGTGCATGGTCAGTCACATGATCAGTGCATGATCATCCACGTGATCAGTGCATGTGGAGTCATGTAATCAATGCATGATAGCGCCTTATCAGTGCACGATCAGTCCCGTGATGAGTGTATGATCAGCCAAGTGATCAGTGCAAGATAGCTACATGATCAGTGCATGATCAGTCATATGATCAGTGCATGATTAGCCACGTCATCAGTGCATGATAGCCACGTGATCAGTACATACTATTACGTGATCTATGCATGCGCAATCACGTGATCAGTGCATGATCAGTCACGTGATAGGTGTGTGATCAGCCATGTGAACAGTACATGCTGAGTCACGTGATCAGGGCCTGCTGAGCTGCGTGATTACTGTCTGCTCATCTGCTTGACAATTGCCAGCTGAACTGCAGGATTCCTGCCTGCCATCTCCTTGACAATTGCCACCTGTGCTGCGTAATTCCTGCCTGCTCATCTATTTGATTATTGCCAGCTGAGCAGCATGATTTCTCAGAGCTGAGTTCCATGATGATAGCCTGCTGACTGTTTCCTGCCTACTCAGCTCTATGTTCTTTGCCTCCAGAGGCACATGATCAGTTTGTGACACCAAACATGATCAGCACATGATCAGTCACATGATCAATGCATGATAAGCCAGGTGAACAGTGCATGATCAATTACGTGATCAGTGCATGATCAGTCATGTGACCAGTACATGGTAGCTGCGTGATCATTGCATGATCAGCCACGTGAGCAGTGCATGATAGCCACGTGATCAATGCATGATCATTCACGTGACCAGTGCATGATAGCTACGTGATCATTGCATGATTAGCCACGTGATCAGTGCATGATCAGTCACGTGATACGTGTGTGATCAGCCACGTGATCAGTGCATGATTGCCAGGTGATCAGTGCATGATATGTCACGTGACAGGTGTGTGATCAGCCACGTGAACAGTGCATGTTCAGCCACGTATTCAGTGCATGATAGCCACGTGATCAGTGCATGATCAGTTACGTGAGCAGTGTATGATCAGCCACGTGATCAGTGCATGGTCAGACACGTGAACAGTGTATGATCAGCCACGTGATCAGTGCATGATATCCAAGTGATCAGTGCATGATCAATCACGTGATCAGTGTATGATCAGCCACGTGAACAGTGCATGCTCAGTCACGTGATGAGTGCCTGCTGAGCTGCGTGATTACTGTCTGCTCATCTGCTTGACAATTGCCAGCTGAGCTGCACGATTCCTGCCTGTCATCTGCTTGACAATTGCCAGCTGTGCTGCGTAATTCCTGCCTGCTCAGCTGCTTGATTATTGCCAGCTGAGCAGCATGATTCCTCACAGCTGATTTCCATGATTATTGCCTGCTGACTGTTTGATTCGTGCCTACTCAGCTCTTTGTTTATTGCCTCCAGAGGCACATGATCAGTGTATGATAGCAAACATGATCAGCGCATGATCAGTCACATGATCAGAGCCATTAAGTCACGTGATCACTACATGATAGTCATGTGATCAGTCCATGCTCAGTCACGGTATCAGTGCATGATCAGCCACGTGATCAGTGCATGATCTGTCACATGATTAGTGTATGATCATCCACGTGATCAGTGCATGGGCATTCATGTGATCAGTGTATGATATAGATGTGATCAGTGCATGATAGCCACGTGATCAGTGCATGATCAGTCACCTGATGGTTGTATGATCATTCACGTGACCTGTAAATGGTAGCTACGTAATCATTGCATGATCAGGCATGTGAGTAGTGCATGATAGCCACGTGATCACTGCATGATCAGTCACGTGATCAGTGCATGATCAGTCATGTGACCAGTACATGGTAGCTGAGTGATCATCCCATGATCAGCCACGTGAGCAGTGCATGACAGCCACGTGATCAGTGCATGATCAGACACGAGATCAGTGCATGATCAGTCACGTGATCAGTGCATGATCAGCCACGTGATCAGTGCATGACCAGGCACGTGATCAGTGTATATCCAGCCAAGTGATCAGTGCATGATAGCCACGTGATCAGTGCATGATCAGTCACGTGATCAGTGCATGATCAGTCACGTGATCAGTGTATGATCAGCCACGTAATCAGTGCATGATCAGCCACATGATCAGTGCATGATCAATTACGTGACCAGTGCATGATCAGTCACGTGACCAGTACATGGTAACTACGTGATCATTGCCTCATCAGCCACGTGAGCAGTGCATGATAGCCACGTGATCAGTGCATGATCAGCCATGTGCTCAGTGCCTGATCAGTCACGTGATCAGTGCATTGTCAGTCACGTGATCAGTGCATGATCATCCACGTGATCAGTGCATGTGGCGTCATGTAGTCAATGCATGATAGCGCCGTGATCAGTGCACGATCAGTCCCGTGATGAGTGTATGATCAGCCAAGTGATCAGTGCAAGATAGCTACGTGATCAGTGCATGATCAGTCACATGATCAGTGCATGATCAGTCACGTGATAGGTGTGTGATCAGCCATGTGAACAGTGCATGCTCAGTCACGTGATCAGGGCCTGCTGAGCTGCGTGATTACTGTCTGCTCATCTGCTTGACAATTTCCAGCTGAACTGCACGATTCCTGCCTGTCATCTCCTTGACAATTGCCACCTGTGCTGCGTAATTCCTGCCTGCTCATCTACTTGATTATTGCCAGCTGAGCAGCATGATTTCTCAGAGTTGAGTTCCATGATTATAGCCTGCTGACTGATTCCTGCCTAGTCAGCTCTGTGTTCATTGCCTCCAGAGACACATGATCAGTGTGTGACATCAAAAATGATCAGCACATGATCAGTCACATGATCAATGCATGATAAGCCAGGTGATCAGTGCATGATCAATTATGTGATCAGTGCATGATCAGTCATGTGACCAGTACATGGTAGCTGTGTGAACATTGCATGATCAGCCACGTGAGCAGTGCATGATAGCCACGTGATCAGTGCATGATGAGTCACGTGCTACGTGTGTGATCAGCCACGTGATCAGTGCATGATATCCACGTGATCAGTGCAGGATAGCCACGTGATCACTTCATGATTATTCACGTGATCTCTACATGATCAGTCACGTGATACGTGTGTGATCAGCCACCTGATCAGTGCGTGATGAGCCATGTGATCAGTGCAGGATCAATTACGTGATCAGTGCATAATCAGTCACGGGACCAGTACATGGTAGCTACGTGATCATTGCGTAATCAGCCACGTGATCAGTGCATGATAGCAAACATGATCAGCGCATGAGCAGTCACATGATCAGCGCCATTAAGTCACGTGATCACTACATGTTAGTCATGTGACCAGTCCATGCTCAGTCACGGTATCAGTGCATGATCAGCTACGTGATCAGTGCATGATCTGTCACAAGGTTAGTGTATGATCATCCACGTGATCAGTGCATGGGCAGTCATGTGATCAGTGCATGATATAGACGTGAACAGTGCATGATCATTCTCATGATCAGTGCATGATAGCCACGTGATCAGTGCATGATCCGTCACCTGATGGGTGTAGGATCATTCACGTGACCTGTACATGGTAGCTAAATGATCATTGCATGATAGCCACGTGATCAGTGCATGATCAGTCAAGTGATCAGTGCATGATCAGTCACGTGATCAGTGCATGATAGCCAGGTGATCAGTGCATGATAGCCACGTGATCAGTGCATGATCAGTCCTGTGATCAGTGCAAGTTAGCTACATGATCAGTGCATGATCAGTCATATGATCAGTGCATGATTAGCCACGTCATCAGTGCATGATAGCCACGTGATCAGTACATACTATTACGTGATCTATGCATGCGCAATCACGTGATCAGTGCATGATCAGTCACGTGATAGGTGTGTGATCAGCCATGTGAACAGTACATGCTGAGTCACGTGATCAGGGCCTGCTGAGCTGCGTGATTACTGTCTGCTCATCTGCTTGACAATTGCCAGCTGAACTGCAGGATTCCTGCCTGCCATCTCCTTGACAATTGCCACCTGTGCTGCGTAATTCCTGCCTGCTCATCTATTTGATTATTGCCAGCTGAGCAGCATGATTTCTCAGAGCTGAGTTCCATGATGATAGCCTGCTGACTGTTTCCTGCCTACTCAGCTCTATGTTCTTTGCCTCCAGAGGCACATGATCAGTTTGTGACACCAAACATGATCAGCACATGATCAGTCACATGATCAATGCATGGTAAGCCAGGTGAACAGTGCATGATCAATTACGTGATCAGTGCATGATCAGTCATGTGACCAGTACATGGTAGCTGCGTGATCATTGCATGATCAGCCACGTGAGCAGTGCATGATAGCCACGTGATCATTGCATGATCATTCACGTACCAGTGCCTGATAGCCACGTGATCAGTGCATGATCAGTCATGTGATCAGTGCATGGTCAGTCACATGATCAGTGCATGATCATCCACGTGATCAGTGCATGTGGAGTCATGTAATCAATGCATGATAGCGCCTTATCAGTGCACGATCAGTCCCGTGATGAGTGTATGATCAGCCAAGTGATCAGTGCAAGATAGCTACATGATCAGTGCATGATCAGTCATATGATCAGTGCATGATTAGCCACGTCATCAGTGCATGATAGCCACGTGATCAGTACATACTATTACGTGATCTATGCATGCACAATCACGTGATCAGTGCATGATCAGTCACATGATAGGTGTGTGATCAGCCATGTGAACAGTACATGCTGAGTCACGTGATCAGGGCCTGCTGAGCTGCGTGATTACTGTCTGCTCATCTGCTTGACAATTGCCAGCTGAACTGCAGGATTCCTGCCTGCCATCTCCTTGACAATTGCCACCTGTGCTGCGTAATTCCTGCCTGCTCATCTATTTGATTATTGCCAGCTGAGCAGCATGATTTCTCAGAGCTGAGTTCCATGATGATAGCCTGCTGACTGTTTCCTGCCTACTCAGCTCTATGTTCTTTGCCTCCAGAGGCACATGATCAGTTTGTGACACCAAACATGATCAGCACATGATCAGTCACATGATCAATGCATGATAAGCCAGGTGAACATTGCATGATCAATTACGTGATCAGTGCATGATCAGTCATGTGACCAGTACATGGTAGCTGCGTGATCATTGCATGATCAGCCACGTGAGCAGTGCATGATAGCCACGTGATCAATGCATGATCATTCACGTGACCAGTGCATGATAGCTACGTGATCATTGCATGATTAGCCACGTGATCAGTGCATGGTCAGTCACGTGATACGTGTGTGATCAGCCACGTGATCAGTGCATGATTGCCAGGTGATCAGTGCATGATATGTCACGTGACAGGTGTGTGATCAGCCACGTGAACAGTGCATGTTCAGCCACGTATTCAGTGCATGATAGCCACGTGATCAGTGCATGATCAGTTACGTGAGCAGTGTATGATCAGCCACGTGATCAGTGCATGGTCAGACACGTGAACAGTGTATGATCAGCCACGTGATCAGTGCATGATATCCAAGTGATCAGTGCATGATCAATCACGTGATCAGTGTATGATCAGCCACGTGAACAGTGCATGCTCAGTCACGTGATGAGTGCCTGCTGAGCTGCGTGATTACTGTCTGCTCATCTGCTTGACAATTGCCAGCTGAGCTGCACGATTCCTGCCTGTCATCTGCTTGACAATTGCCAGCTGTGCTGCGTAATTCCTGCCTGCTCAGCTGCTTGATTATTGCCAGCTGAGCAGCATGATTCCTCACAGCTGATTTCCATGATTATTGCCTGCTGACTGTTTGATTCGTGCCTACTCAGCTCTTTGTTTATTGCCTCCAGAGGCACATGATCAGTGTATGATAGCAAACATGATCAGCGCATGATCAGTCACATGATCAGAGCCATTAAGTCACGTGATCACTACATGATAGTCATGTGATCAGTCCATGCTCAGTCACGGTATCAGTGCATGATCAGCCACGTGATCAGTGCATGATCTGTCACATGATTAGTGTATGATCATCCACGTGATCAGTGCATGGGCATTCATGTGATCAGTGTATGATATAGATGTGATCAGTGCATGATAGCCACGTGATCAGTGCATGATCAGTCACCTGATGGTTGTATGATCATTCACGTGACCTGTAAATGGTAGCTACGTAATCATTGCATGATCAGGCATGTGAGTAGTGCATGATAGCCACGTGATCACTGCATGATCAGTCACGTGATCAGTGCATGATCAGTCATGTGACCAGTACATGGTAGCTGAGTGATCATCCCATGATCAGCCACGTGAGCAGTGCATGACAGCCACGTGATCAGTGCATGATCAGACACGAGATCAGTGCATGATCAGTCACGTGATCAGTGCATGATCAGCCACGTGATCAGTGCATGACCAGGCACGTGATCAGTGTATATCCAGCCAAGTGATCAGTGCATGATAGCCACGTGATCAGTGCATGATCAGTCACGTGATCAGTGCATGATCAGTCACGTGATCAGTGTATGATCAGCCACGTAATCAGTGCATGATCAGCCACATGATCAGTGCATGATCAATTACGTGACCAGTGCATGATCAGTCACGTGACCAGTACATGGTAACTACGTGATCATTGCCTCATCAGCCACGTGAGCAGTGCATGATAGCCACGTGATCAGTGCATGATCAGCCATGTGCTCAGTGCCTGATCAGTCACGTGATCAGTGCATTGTCAGTCACGTGATCAGTGCATGATCATCCACGTGATCAGTGCATGTGGCGTCATGTAGTCAATGCATGATAGCGCCGTGATCAGTGCACGATCAGTCCCGTGATGAGTGTATGATCAGCCAAGTGATCAGTGCAAGATAGCTACGTGATCAGTGCATGATCAGTCACATGATCAGTGCATGATCAGTCACGTGATAGGTGTGTGATCAGCCATGTGAACAGTGCATGCTCAGTCACGTGATCAGGGCCTGCTGAGCTGCGTGATTACTGTCTGCTCATCTGCTTGACAATTTCCAGCTGAACTGCACGATTCCTGCCTGTCATCTCCTTGACAATTGCCACCTGTGCTGCGTAATTCCTGCCTGCTCATCTACTTGATTATTGCCAGCTGAGCAGCATGATTTCTCAGAGTTGAGTTCCATGATTAGAGCCTGCTGACTGATTCCTGCCTAGTCAGCTCTGTGTTCATTGCCTCCAGAGACACATGATCAGTGTGTGACATCAAAAATGATCAGCACATGATCAGTCACATGATCAATGCATGATAAGCCAGGTGATCAGTGCATGATCAATTATGTGATCAGTGCATGATCAGTCATGTGACCAGTACATGGTAGCTGTGTGAACATTGCATGATCAGCCACGTGAGCAGTGCATGATAGCCACGTGATCAGTGCATGATGAGTCACGTGCTACGTGTGTGATCAGCCACGTGATCAGTGCATGATATCCACGTGATCAGTGCAGGATAGCCACGTGATCACTTCATGATTATTCACGTGATCTCTACATGATCAGTCACGTGATACGTGTGTGATCAGCCACCTGATCAGTGCGTGATGAGCCATGTGATCAGTGCAGGATCAATTACGTGATCAGTGCATGATCAGTCACGGGACCAGTACATGGTAGCTACGTGATCATTGCGTAATCAGCCACGTGATCAGTGCATGATAGCAAACATGATCAGCGCATGAGCAGTCACATGATCAGCGCCATTAAGTCACGTGATCACTACATGTTAGTCATGTGACCAGTCCATGCTCAGTCACGGTATCAGTGCATGATCAGCTACGTGATCAGTGCATGATCTGTCACAAGGTTAGTGTATGATCATCCACGTGATCAGTGCATGGGCAGTCATGTGATCAGTGCATGATATAGACGTGAACAGTGCATGATCATTCTCATGATCAGTACATGATAGCCACGTGATCAGTGCATGATCCGTCACCTGATGGGTGTAGGATCATTCACGTGACCTGTACATGGTAGCTAAATGATCATTGCATGATAGCCACGTGATCAGTGCATGATCAGTCAAGTGATCAGTGCATGATCAGTCACGTGATCAGTGCATGATAGCCAGGTGATCAGTGCATGATAGCCACGTGATCAGTGCATGATCAGTCATGTGATCAGTGCAAGTTAGCTACATGATCAGTGCATGATCAGTCATATGATCAGTGCATGATTAGCCACGTCATCAGTGCATGATAGCCACGTGATCAGTACATACTATTACGTGATCTATGCATGCGCAATCACGTGATCAGTGCATGATCAGTCACGTGATAGGTGTGTGATCAGCCATGTGAACAGTACATGCTGAGTCACGTGATCAGGGCCTGCTGAGCTGCGTGATTACTGTCTGCTCATCTGCTTGACAATTGCCAGCTGAACTGCAGGATTCCTGCCTACCATCTCCTTGACAATTGCCACCTGTGCTGCGTAATTCCTGCCTGCTCATCTATTTGATTATTGCCAGCTGAGCAGCATGATTTCTCAGAGCTGAGTTCCATGATGATAGCCTGCTGACTGTTTCCTGCCTACTCAGCTCTATGTTCTTTGCCTCCAGAGGCACATGATCAGTTTGTGACACCAAACATGATCAGCACATGATCAGTCACATGATCAATGCATGGTAAGCCAGGTGAACAGTGCATGATCAATTACGTGATCAGTGCATGATCAGTCATGTGACCAGTACATGGTAGCTGCGTGATCATTGCATGATCAGCCACGTGAGCAGTGCATGATAGCCACGTGATCATTGCATGATCATTCACGTGACCAGTGCCTGATAGCCACGTGATCAGTGCATGATCAGTCATGTGATCAGTGCATGGTCAGTCACATGATCAGTGCATGATCATCCACGTGATCAGTGCATGTGGAGTCATGTAATCAATGCATGATAGCGCCTTATCAGTGCACGATCAGTCCCGTGATGAGTGTATGATCAGCCAAGTGATCAGTGCAAGATAGCTACATGATCAGTGCATGATCAGTCATATGATCAGTGCATGATTAGCCACGTCATCAGTGCATGATAGCCACGTGATCAGTACATACTATTACGTGATCTATGCATGCGCAATCACGTGATCAGTGCATGATCAGTCACGTGATAGGTGTGTGATCAGCCATGTGAACAGTACATGCTGAGTCACGTGATCAGGGCCTGCTGAGCTGCGTGATTACTGTCTGCTCATCTGCTTGACAATTGCCAGCTGAACTGCAGGATTCCTGCCTGCCATCTCCTTGACAATTGCCACCTGTGCTGCGTAATTCCTGCCTGCTCATCTATTTGATTATTGCCAGCTGAGCAGCATGATTTCTCAGAGCTGAGTTCCATGATGATAGCCTGCTGACTGTTTCCTGCCTACTCAGCTCTATGTTCTTTGCCTCCAGAGGCACATGATCAGTTTGTGACACCAAACATGATCAGCACATGATCAGTCACATGATCAATGCATGATAAGCCAGGTGAACAGTGCATGATCAATTACGTGATCAGTGCATGATCAGTCATGTGACCAGTACATGGTAGCTGCGTGATCATTGCATGATCAGCCACGTGAGCAGTGCATGATAGCCACGTGATCAATGCATGATCATTCACGTGACCAGTGCATGATAGCTACGTGATCATTGCATGATTAGCCACGTGATCAGTGCATGATCAGTCACGTGATACGTGTGTGATCAGCCACGTGATCAGTGCATGATTGCCAGGTGATCAGTGCATGATATGTCACGTGACAGGTGTGTGATCAGCCACGTGAACAGTGCATGTTCAGCCACGTATTCAGTGCATGATAGCCACGTGATCAGTGCATGATCAGTTACGTGAGCAGTGTATGATCAGCCACGTGATCAGTGCATGGTCAGACACGTGAACAGTGTATGATCAGCCACGTGATCAGTGCATGATATCCAAGTGATCAGTGCATGATCAATCACGTGATCAGTGTATGATCAGCCACGTGAACAGTGCATGCTCAGTCACGTGATGAGTGCCTGCTGAGCTGCGTGATTACTGTCTGCTCATCTGCTTGACAATTGCCAGCTGAGCTGCACGATTCCTGCCTGTCATCTGCTTGACAATTGCCAGCTGTGCTGCGTAATTCCTGCCTGCTCAGCTGCTTGATTATTGCCAGCTGAGCAGCATGATTCCTCACAGCTGATTTCCATGATTATTGCCTGCTGACTGTTTGATTCGTGCCTACTCAGCTCTTTGTTTATTGCCTCCAGAGGCACATGATCAGTGTATGATAGCAAACATGATCAGCGCATGATCAGTCACATGATCAGAGCCATTAAGTCACGTGATCACTACATGATAGTCATGTGATCAGTCCATGCTCAGTCACGGTATCAGTGCATGATCAGCCACGTGATCAGTGCATGATCTGTCACATGATTAGTGTATGATCATCCACGTGATCAGTGCATGGGCATTCATGTGATCAGTGTATGATATAGATGTGATCAGTGCATGATAGCCACGTGATCAGTGCATGATCAGTCACCTGATGGTTGTATGATCATTCACGTGACCTGTAAATGGTAGCTACGTAATCATTGCATGATCAGGCACGTGAGTAGTGCATGATAGCCACGTGATCACTGCATGATCAGTCACGTGATCAGTGCATGATCAGTCATGTGACCAGTACATGGTAGCTGAGTGATCATCCCATGATCAGCCACGTGAGCAGTGCATGACAGCCACGTGATCAGTGCATGATCAGACACGAGATCAGTGCATGATCAGTCACGTGATCAGTGCATGATCAGCCACGTGATCAGTGCATGACCAGGCACGTGATCAGTGTATATCCAGCCAAGTGATCAGTGCATGATAGCCACGTGATCAGTGCATGATCAGTCACGTGATCAGTGCATGATCAGTCACGTGATCAGTGTATGATCAGCCACGTAATCAGTGCATGATCAGCCACATGATCAGTGCATGATCAATTACGTGACCAGTGCATGATCAGTCACGTGACCAGTACATGGTAACTACGTGATCATTGCCTCATCAGCCACGTGAGCAGTGCATGATAGCCACGTGATCAGTGCATGATCAGCCATGTGCTCAGTGCCTGATCAGTCACGTGATCAGTGCATTGTCAGTCACGTGATCAGTGCATGATCATCCACGTGATCAGTGCATGTGGCGTCATGTAGTCAATGCATGATAGCGCCGTGATCAGTGCACGATCAGTCCCGTGATGAGTGTATGATCAGCCAAGTGATCAGTGCAAGATAGCTACGTGATCAGTGCATGATCAGTCACATGATCAGTGCATGATCAGTCACGTGATAGGTGTGTGATCAGCCATGTGAACAGTGCATGCTCAGTCACGTGATCAGGGCCTGCTGAGCTGCGTGATTACTGTCTGCTCATCTGCTTGACAATTTCCAGCTGAGCTGCACGATTCCTGCCTGTCATCTCCTTGACAATTGCCACCTGTGCTGCGTAATTCCTGCCTGCTCATCTACTTGATTATTGCCAGCTGAGCAGCATGATTTCTCAGAGTTGAGTTCCATGATTAGAGCCTGCTGACTGATTCCTGCCTAGTCAGCTCTGTGTTCATTGCCTCCAGAGACACATGATCAGTGTGTGACATCAAAAATGATCAGCACATGATCAGTCACATGATCAATGCATGATAAGCCAGGTGATCAGTGCATGATCAATTATGTGATCAGTGCATGATCAGTCATGTGACCAGTACATGGTAGCTGTGTGAACATTGCATGATCAGCCACGTGAGCAGTGCATGATAGCCACGTGATCAGTGCATGATGAGTCACGTGCTACGTGTGTGATCAGCCACGTGATCAGTGCATGATATCCACGTGATCAGTGCAGGATAGCCAGGTGATCACTTCATGATTATTCACGTGATCTCTACATGATCAGTCACGTGATACGTGTGTGATCAGCCACCTGATCAGTGCGTGATGAGCCATGTGATCAGTGCAGGATCAATTACGTGATCAGTGCATGATCAGTCACGGGACCAGTACATGGTAGCTACGTGATCATTGCGTAATCAGCCACGTGATCAGTGCATGATAGCAAACATGATCAGCGCATGAGCAGTCACATGATCAGCGCCATTAAGTCACGTGATCACTACATGTTAGTCATGTGACCAGTCCATGCTCAGTCACGGTATCAGTGCATGATCAGCTACGTGATCAGTGCATGATCTGTCACAAGGTTAGTGTATGATCATCCACGTGATCAGTGCATGGGCAGTCATGTGATCAGTGCATGATATAGACGTGAACAGTGCATGATCATTCTCATGATCAGTACATGATAGCCACGTGATCAGTGCATGATCCGTCACCTGATGGGTGTAGGATCATTCACGTGACCTGTACATGGTAGCTAAATGATCATTGCATGATAGCCACGTGATCAGTGCATGATCAGTCAAGTGATCAGTGCATGATCAGTCACGTGATCAGTGCATGATAGCCAGGTGATCAGTGCATGATAGCCACGTGATCAGTGCATGATCAGTCATGTGATCAGTGCAAGTTAGCTACATGATCAGTGCATGATCAGTCATATGATCAGTGCATGATTAGCCACGTCATCAGTGCATGATAGCCACGTGATCAGTACATACTATTACGTGATCTATGCATGCGCAATCACGTGATCAGTGCATGATCAGTCACGTGATAGGTGTGTGATCAGCCATGTGAACAGTACATGCTGAGTCACGTGATCAGGGCCTGCTGAGCTGCGTGATTACTGTCTGCTCATCTGCTTGACAATTGCCAGCTGAACTGCAGGATTCCTGCCTACCATCTCCTTGACAATTGCCACCTGTGCTGCGTAATTCCTGCCTGCTCATCTATTTGATTATTGCCAGCTGAGCAGCATGATTTCTCAGAGCTGAGTTCCATGATGATAGCCTGCTGACTGTTTCCTGCCTACTCAGCTCTATGTTCTTTGCCTCCAGAGGCACATGATCAGTTTGTGACACCAAACATGATCAGCACATGATCAGTCACATGATCAATGCATGGTAAGCCAGGTGAACAGTGCATGATCAATTACGTGATCAGTGCATGATCAGTCATGTGACCAGTACATGGTAGCTGCGTGATCATTGCATGATCAGCCACGTGAGCAGTGCATGATAGCCACGTGATCATTGCATGATCATTCACGTGACCAGTGCCTGATAGCCACGTGATCAGTGCATGATCAGTCATGTGATCAGTGCATGGTCAGTCACATGATCAGTGCATGATCATCCACGTGATCAGTGCATGTGGAGTCATGTAATCAATGCATGATAGCGCCTTATCAGTGCACGATCAGTCCCGTGATGAGTGTATGATCAGCCAAGTGATCAGTGCAAGATAGCTACATGATCAGTGCATGATCAGTCATATGATCAGTGCATGATTAGCCACGTCATCAGTGCATGATAGCCACGTGATCAGTACATACTATTACGTGATCTATGCATGCGCAATCACGTGATCAGTGCATGATCAGTCACGTGATAGGTGTGTGATCAGCCATGTGAACAGTACATGCTGAGTCACGTGATCAGGGCCTGCTGAGCTGCGTGATTACTGTCTGCTCATCTGCTTGACAATTGCCAGCTGAACTGCAGGATTCCTGCCTGCCATCTCCTTGACAATTGCCACCTGTGCTGCGTAATTCCTGCCTGCTCATCTATTTGATTATTGCCAGCTGAGCAGCATGATTTCTCAGAGCTGAGTTCCATGATTATAGCCTGCTGACTGTTTCCTGCCTACTCAGCTCTATGTTCTTTGCCTCCAGAGGCACATGATCAGTTTGTGACACCAAACATGATCAGCACATGATCAGTCACATGATCAATGCATGATAAGCCAGGTGAACAGTGCATGATCAATTACGTGATCAGTGCATGATCAGTCATGTGACCAGTACAAGGTAGCTGCGTGATCATTGCATGATCAGCCACGTGAGCAGTGCATGATAGCCACGTGATCAATGCATGATCATTCACGTGACCAGTGCATGATAGCTACGTGATCATTGCATGATTAGCCACGTGATCAGTGCATGATCAGTCACGTGATACGTGTGTGATCAGCCACGTGATCAGTGCATGATTGCCAGGTGATCAGTGCATGATATGTCACGTGACAGGTGTGTGATCAGCCACGTGAAAAGTGCATGTTCAGCCACGTATTCAGTGCATGATAGCCACGTGATCAGTGCATGATCAGTTACGTGAGCAGTGTATGATCAGCCACGTGATCAGTGCATGGTCAGACACGTGAACAGTGTATGATCAGCCACGTGATCAGTGCATGATATCCAAGTGATCAGTGCATGATCAATCACGTGATCAGTGTATGATCAGCCACGTGAACAGTGCATGCTCAGTCACGTGATGAGTGCCTGCTGAGCTGCGTGATTACTGTCTGCTCATCTGCTTGACAATTGCCAGCTGAGCTGCACGATTCCTGCCTGTCATCTGCTTGACAATTGCCAGCTGTGCTGCGTAATTCCTGCCTGCTCAGCTGCTTGATTATTGCCAGCTGAGCAGCATGATTCCTCACAGCTGATTTCCATGATTATTGCCTGCTGACTGTTTGATTCGTGCCTACTCAGCTCTTTGTTTATTGCCTCCAGAGGCACATGATCAGTGTATGATAGCAAACATGATCAGCGCATGATCAGTCACATGATCAGAGCCATTAAGTCACGTGATCACTACATGATAGTCATGTGATCAGTCCATGCTCAGTCACGGTATCAGTGCATGATCAGCCACGTGATCAGTGCATGATCTGTCACATGATTAGTGTATGATCATCCACGTGATCAGTGCATGGGCATTCATGTGATCAGTGCATGATATAGATGTGATCAGTGCATGATAGCCACGTGATCAGTGCATGATCAGTCACCTGATGGTTGTATGATCATTCACGTGACCTGTAAATGGTAGCTACGTAATCATTGCATGATCAGGCACGTGAGTAGTGCATGATAGCCACGTGATCACTGCATGATCAGTCACGTGATCAGTGCATGATCAGTCATGTGACCAGTACATGGTAGCTGAGTGATCATCCCATGATCAGCCACGTGAGCAGTGCATGACAGCCACGTGATCAGTGCATGATCAGACACGAGATCAGTGCATGATCAGTCACGTGATCAGTGCATGATCAGCCACGTGATCAGTGCATGACCAGGCACGTGATCAGTGTATATCCAGCCAAGTGATCAGTGCATGATAGCCACGTGATCAGTGCATGATCAGTCACGTGATCAGTGCATGATCAGTCACGTGATCAGTGTATGATCAGCCACGTAATCAGTGCATGATCAGCCACATGATCAGTGCATGATCAATTACGTGACCAGTGCATGATCAGTCACGTGACCAGTACATGGTAACTACGTGATCATTGCCTCATCAGCCACGTGAGCAGTGCATGATAGCCACGTGATCAGTGCATGATCAGCCATGTGCTCAGTGCCTGATCAGTCACGTGATCAGTGCATTGTCAGTCACGTGATCAGTGCATGATCATCCACGTGATCAGTGCATGTGGCGTCATGTAGTCAATGCATGATAGCGCCGTGATCAGTGCACGATCAGTCCCGTGATGAGTGTATGATCAGCCAAGTGATCAGTGCAAGATAGCTACGTGATCAGTGCATGATCAGTCACATGATCAGTGCATGATCAGTCACGTGATAGGTGTGTGATCAGCCATGTGAACAGTGCATGCTCAGTCACGTGATCAGGGCCTGCTGAGCTGCGTGATTACTGTCTGCTCATCTGCTTGACAATTTCCAGCTGAGCTGCACGATTCCTGCCTGTCATCTCCTTGACAATTGCCACCTGTGCTGCGTAATTCCTGCCTGCTCATCTACTTGATTATTGCCAGCTGAGCAGCATGATTTCTCAGAGTTGAGTTCCATGATTATAGCCTGCTGACTGATTCCTGCCTAGTCAGCTCTGTGTTCATTGCCTCCAGAGACACATGATCAGTGTGTGACATCAAAAATGATCAGCACATGATCAGTCACATGATCAATGCATGATAAGCCAGGTGATCAGTGCATGATCAATTATGTGATCAGTGCATGATCAGTCATGTGACCAGTACATGGTAGCTGTGTGAACATTGCATGATCAGCCACGTGAGCAGTGCATGATAGCCACGTGATCAGTGCATGATGAGTCACGTGCTACGTGTGTGATCAGCCACGTGATCAGTGCATGATATCCACGTGATCAGTGCAGGATAGCCAGGTGATCACTTCATGATTATTCACGTGATCTCTACATGATCAGTCACGTGATACGTGTGTGATCAGCCACCTGATCAGTGCGTGATGAGCCATGTGATCAGTGCAGGATCAATTACGTGATCAGTGCATGATCAGTCACGGGACCAGTACATGGTAGCTACGTGATCATTGCGTAATCAGCCACGTGATCAGTGCATGATAGCAAACATGATCAGCGCATGAGCAGTCACATGATCAGCGCCATTAAGTCACGTGATCACTACATGTTAGTCATGTGACCAGTCCATGCTCAGTCTCGGTATCAGTGCATGATCAGCTACGTGATCAGTGCATGATCTGTCACAAGGTTAGTGTATGATCATCCACGTGATCAGTGCATGGGCAGTCATGTGATCAGTGCATGATATAGACGTGAACAGTGCATGATCATTCTCATGATCAGTGCATGATAGCCACGTGATCAGTGCATGATCCGTCACCTGATGGGTGTAGGATCATTCACGTGACCTGTACATGGTAGCTAAATGATCATTGCATGATAGCCACGTGATCAGTGCATGATCAGTCAAGTGATCAGTGCATGATCAGTCACGTGATCAGTGCATGATAGCCAGGTGATCAGTGCATGATAGCCACGTGATCAGTGCATGATCAGTCATGTGATCAGTGCAAGTTAGCTACATGATCAGTGCATGATCAGTCATATGATCAGTGCATGATTAGCCACGTCATCAGTGCATGATAGCCACGTGATCAGTACATACTATTACGTGATCTATGCATGCGCAATCACGTGATCAGTGCATGATCAGTCACGTGATAGGTGTGTGATCAGCCATGTGAACAGTACATGCTGAGTCACGTGATCAGGGCCTGCTGAGCTGCGTGATTACTGTCTGCTCATCTGCTTGACAATTGCCAGCTGAACTGCAGGATTCCTGCCTACCATCTCCTTGACAATTGCCACCTGTGCTGCGTAATTCCTGCCTGCTCATCTATTTGATTATTGCCAGCTGAGCAGCATGATTTCTCAGAGCTGAGTTCCATGATGATAGCCTGCTGACTGTTTCCTGCCTACTCAGCTCTATGTTCTTTGCCTCCAGAGGCACATGATCAGTTTGTGACACCAAACATGATCAGCACATGATCAGTCACATGATCAATGCATGATAAGCCAGGTGAACAGTGCATGATCAATTACGTGATCAGTGCATGATCAGTCATGTGACCAGTACATGGTAGCTGCGTGATCATTGCATGATCAGCCACGTGAGCAGTGCATGATAGCCACGTGATCATTGCATGATCATTCACGTGACCAGTGCCTGATAGCCACGTGATCAGTGCATGATCAGTCATGTGATCAGTGCATGGTCAGTCACATGATCAGTGCATGATCATCCACGTGATCAGTGCATGTGGAGTCATGTAATCAATGCATGATAGCGCCTTATCAGTGCACGATCAGTCCCGTGATGAGTGTATGATCAGCCAAGTGATCAGTGCAAGATAGCTACATGATCAGTGCATGATCAGTCATATGATCAGTGCATGATTAGCCACGTCATCAGTGCATGATAGCCACGTGATCAGTACATACTATTACGTGATCTATGCATGCGCAATCACGTGATCAGTGCATGATCAGTCACGTGATAGGTGTGTGATCAGCCATGTGAACAGTACATGCTGAGTCACGTGATCAGGGCCTGCTGAGCTGCGTGATTACTGTCTGCTCATCTGCTTGACAATTGCCAGCTGAACTGCAGGATTCCTGCCTGCCATCTCCTTGACAATTGCCACCTGTGCTGCGTAATTCCTGCCTGCTCATCTATTTGATTATTGCCAGCTGAGCAGCATGATTTCTCAGAGCTGAGTTCCATGATTATAGCCTGCTGACTGTTTCCTGCCTACTCAGCTCTATGTTCTTTGCCTCCAGAGGCACATGATCAGTTTGTGACACCAAACATGATCAGCACATGATCAGTCACATGATCAATGCATGATAAGCCAGGTGAACAGTGCATGATCAATTACGTGATCAGTGCATGATCAGTCATGTGACCAGTACATGGTAGCTGCGTGATCATTGCATGATCAGCCACGTGAGCAGTGCATGATAGCCAAGTGATCATTGCATGATCATTCACGTGACCAGTGCATGATAGCTACGTGATCATTGCATGATTAGCCACGTGATCAGTGCATGATCAGTCACGTGATACGTGTGTGATCAGCCACGTGATCAGTGCATGATTGCCAGGTGATCAGTGCATGATATGTCACGTGACAGGTGTGTGATCAGCCACGTGAACAGTGCATGTTCAGCCACGTATTCAGTGCATGATAGCCACGTGATCAGTGCATGATCAGTTACGTGAGCAGTGTATGATCAGCCACGTGATCAGTGCATGGTCAGACACGTGAACAGTGTATGATCAGCCACGTGATCAGTGCATGATATCCAAGTGATCAGTGCATGATCAATCACGTGATCAGTGTATGATCAGCCACGTGAACAGTGCATGCTCAGTCACGTGATGAGTGCCTGCTGAGCTGCGTGATTACTGTCTGCTCATCTGCTTGACAATTGCCAGCTGAGCTGCACGATTCCTGCCTGTCATCTGCTTGACAATTGCCAGCTGTGCTGCGTAATTCCTGCCTGCTCAGCTGCTTGATTATTGCCAGCTGAGCAGCATGATTCCTCACAGCTGATTTCCATGATTATTGCCTGCTGACTGTTTGATTCGTGCCTACTCAGCTCTTTGTTTATTGCCTCCAGAGGCACATGATCAGTGTATGATAGCAAACATGATCAGCGCATGATCAGTCACATGATCAGAGCCATTAAGTCACGTGATCACTACATGATAGTCATGTGATCAGTCCATGCTCAGTCACGGTATCAGTGCATGATCAGCCACGTGATCAGTGCATGATCTGTCACATGATTAGTGTATGATCATCCACGTGATCAGTGCATGGGCATTCATGTGATCAGTGCATGATATACATGTGATCAGTGCATGATAGCCACGTGATCAGTGCATGATCAGTCACCTGATGGTTGTATGATCATTCACGTGACCTGTAAATGGTAGCTACGTAATCATTGCATGATCAGGCACGTGAGTAGTGCATGATAGCCACGTGATCACTGCATGATCAGTCACGTGATCAGTGCATGATCAGTCATGTGACCAGTACATGGTAGCTGAGTGATCATCCCATGATCAGCCACGTGAGCAGTGCATGACAGCCACGTGATCAGTGCATGATCAGACACGAGATCAGTGCATGATCAGTCACGTGATCAGTGCATGATCAGCCACGTGATCAGTGCATGACCAGGCACGTGATCAGTGTATATCCAGCCAAGTGATCAGTGCATGATAGCCACGTGATCAGTGCATGATCAGTCACGTGATCAGTGCATGATCAGTCACGTGATCAGTGTATGATCAGCCACGTAATCAGTGCATGATCAGCCACATGATCAGTGCATGATCAATTACGTGACCAGTGCATGATCAGTCACGTGACCAGTACATGGTAACTACGTGATCATTGCCTCATCAGCCACGTGAGCAGTGCATGATAGCCACGTGATCAGTGCATGATCAGCCATGTGATCAGTGCCTGATCAGTCACGTGATCAGTGCATTGTCAGTCACGTGATCAGTGCATGATCATCCACGTGATCAGTGCATGTGGCGTCATGTAGTCAATGCATGATAGCGCCGTGATCAGTGCACGATCAGTCCCGTGATGAGTGTATGATCAGCCAAGTGATCAGTGCAAGATAGCTACGTGATCAGTGCATGATCAGTCACATGATCAGTGCATGATCAGTCACGTGATAGGTGTGTGATCAGCCATGTGAACAGTGCATGCTCAGTCACGTGATCAGGGCCTGCTGAGCTGCGTGATTACTGTCTGCTCATCTGCTTGACAATTTCCAGCTGAGCTGCACGATTCCTGCCTGTCATCTCCTTGACAATTGCCACCTGTGCTGCGTAATTCCTGCCTGCTCATCTACTTGATTATTGCCAGCTGAGCAGCATGATTTCTCAGAGTTGAGTTCCATGATTAGAGCCTGCTGACTGATTCCTGCCTACTCAGCTCTGTGTTCATTGCCTCCAGAGACACATGATCAGTGTGTGACATCAAAAATGATCAGCACATGATCAGTCACATGATCAATGCATGATAAGCCAGGTGATCAGTGCATGATCAATTATGTGATCAGTGCATGATCAGTCATGTGACCAGTACATGGTAGCTGTGTGAACATTGCATGATCAGCCACGTGAGCAGTGCATGATAGCCACGTGATCAGTGCATGATGAGTCACGTGCTACGTGTGTGATCAGCCACGTGATCAGTGCATGATATCCACGTGATCAGTGCAGGATAGCCACGTGATCACTTCATGATTATTCACGTGATCTCTACATGATCAGTCACGTGATACGTGTGTGATCAGCCACCTGATCAGTGCGTGATGAGCCATGTGATCAGTGCAGGATCAATTACGTGATCAGTGCATGATCAGTCACGGGACCAGTACATGGTAGCTACGTGATCATTGCGTAATCAGCCACGTGATCAGTGCATGATAGCAAACATGATCAGCGCATGAGCAGTCACATGATCAGCGCCATTAAGTCACGTGATCACTACATGTTAGTCATGTGACCAGTCCATGCTCAGTCTCGGTATCAGTGCATGATCAGCTACGTGATCAGTGCATGATCTGTCACAAGGTTAGTGTATGATCATCCACGTGATCAGTGCATGGGCAGTCATGTGATCAGTGCATGATATAGACGTGAACAGTGCATGATCATTCTCATGATCAGTGCATGATAGCCACGTGATCAGTGCATGATCCGTCACCTGATGGGTGTAGGATCATTCACGTGACCTGTACATGGTAGCTAAATGATCATTGCATGATAGCCACGTGATCAGTGCATGATCAGTCAAGTGATCAGTGCATGATCAGTCACGTGATCAGTGCATGATAGCCAGGTGATCAGTGCATGATAGCCACGTGATCAGTGCATGATCAGTCATGTGATCAGTGCAAGTTAGCTACATGATCAGTGCATGATCAGTCATATGATCAGTGCATGATTAGCCACGTCATCAGTGCATGATAGCCACGTGATCAGTACATACTATTACGTGATCTATGCATGCGCAATCACGTGATCAGTGCATGATCAGTCACGTGATAGGTGTGTGATCAGCCATGTGAACAGTACATGCTGAGTCACGTGATCAGGGCCTGCTGAGCTGCGTGATTACTGTCTGCTCATCTGCTTGACAATTGCCAGCTGAACTGCAGGATTCCTGCCTGCCATCTCCTTGACAATTGCCACCTGTGCTGCGTAATTCCTGCCTGCTCATCTATTTGATTATTGCCAGCTGAGCAGCATGATTTCTCAGAGCTGAGTTCCATGATTATAGCCTGCTGACTGTTTCCTGCCTACTCAGCTCTATGTTCTTTGCCTCCAGAGGCACATGATCAGTTTGTGACACCAAACATGATCAGCACATGATCAGTCACATGATCAATGCATGGTAAGCCAGGTGAACAGTGCATGATCAATTACGTGATCAGTGCATGATCAGTCATGTGACCAGTACATGATAGCTGCGTGATCATTGCATGATCATTCACGTGACCAGTGCCTGATAGCCACGTGATCAGTGCATGATCAGTCATGTGATCAGTGCATGGTCAGTCACGTGATCAGTGCATGATCATCCACGTGATCAGTGCATGTGGAGTCATGTAATCAATGCATGATAGCGCCTTATCAGTGCACGATCAGTCCCGTGATGAGTGTATGATCAGCCAAGTGATCAGTGCAAGATAGCTACATGATCAGTGCATGATCAGTCATATGATCAGTGCATGATTAGCCACGTCATCAGTGCATGATAGCCACGTGATCAGTACATACTATTACGTGATCTATGCATGCGCAATCACGTGATCAGTGCATGATCAGTCACGTGATAGGTGTGTGATCAGCCATGTGAACAGTACATGCTGAGTCACGTGATCAGGGCCTGCTGAGCTGCGTGATTACTGTCTGCTCATCTGCTTGACAATTGCCAGCTGAACTGCAGGATTCCTGCCTGCCATCTCCTTGACAATTGCCACCTGTGCTGCGTAATTCCTGCCTGCTCATCTATTTGATTATTGCCAGCTGAGCAGCATGATTTCTCAGAGCTGAGTTCCATGATGATAGCCTGCTGACTGTTTCCTGCCTACTCAGCTCTATGTTCTTTGCCTCCAGAGGCACATGATCAGTTTGTGACACCAAACATGATCAGCACATGATCAGTCACATGATCAATGCATGATAAGCCAGGTGAACAGTGCATGATCAATTACGTGATCAGTGCATGATCAGTCATGTGACCAGTACATGGTAGCTGCGTGATCATTGCATGATCAGCCACGTGAGCAGTGCATGATAGCCACGTGATCATTGCATGATCATTCACGTGACCAGTGCCTGATAGCCACGTGATCAGTGCATGATCAGTCATGTGATCAGTGCATGGTCAGTCACATGATCAGTGCATGATCATCCACGTGATCAGTGCATGTGGAGTCATGTAATCAATGCATGATAGCGCCTTATCAGTGCACGATCAGTCCCGTGATGAGTGTATGATCAGCCAAGTGATCAGTGCAAGATAGCTACATGATCAGTGCATGATCAGTCATATGATCAGTGCATGATTAGCCACGTCATCAGTGCATGATAGCCACGTGATCAGTACATACTATTACGTGATCTATGCATGCGCAATCACGTGATCAGTGCATGATCAGTCACGTGATAGGTGTGTGATCAGCCATGTGAACAGTACATGCTGAGTCACGTGATCAGGGCCTGCTGTGCTGCGTGATTACTGTCTGCTCATCTGCTTGACAATTGCCAGCTGAACTGCAGGATTCCTGCCTGCCATCTCCTTGACAATTGCCACCTGTGCTGCGTAATTCCTGCCTGCTCATCTATTTGATTATTGCCAGCTGAGCAGCATGATTTCTCAGAGCTGAGTTCCATGATTATAGCCTGCTGACTGTTTCCTGCCTACTCAGCTCTATGTTCTTTGCCTCCAGAGGCACATGATCAGTTTGTGACACCAAACATGATCAGCACATGATCAGTCACATGATCAATGCATGATAAGCCAGGTGAACAGTGCATGATCAATTACGTGATCAGTGCATGATCAGTCATGTGACCAGTACATGGTAGCTGCGTGATCATTGCATGATCAGCCACGTGAGCAGTGCATGATAGCCAAGTGATCATTGCATGATCATTCACGTGACCAGTGCATGATAGCTACGTGATCATTGCATGATTAGCCACGTGATCAGTGCATGATCAGTCACGTGATACGTGTGTGATCAGCCACGTGATCAGTGCATGATTGCCAGGTGATCAGTGCATGATATGTCACGTGACAGGTGTGTGATCAGCCACGTGAACAGTGCATGTTCAGCCACGTATTCAGTGCATGATAGCAACGTTATCAGTGCATGATCAGTTACGTGAGCAGTGTATGATCAGCCACGTGATCAGTGCATGGTCAGACACGTGAACAGTGTATGATCAGCCACGTGATCAGTGCATGATATCCAAGTGATCAGTGCATGATCAATCACGTGATCAGTGTATGATCAGCCACGTGAACAGTGCATGCTCAGTCACGTGATGAGTGCCTGCTGAGCTGCGTGATTACTGTCTGCTCATCTGCTTGACAATTGCCAGCTGAGCTGCACGATTCCTGCCTGTCATCTGCTTGACAATTGCCAGCTGTGCTGCGTAAATCCTGCCTGCTCAGCTGCTTGATTATTGCCAGCTGAGCAGCATGATTCCTCAGAGCTGATTTCCATGATTATTGCCTGCTGACTGTTTGATTCGTGCCTACTCAGCTCTTTGTTTATTGCCTCCAGAGGCACATGATCAGTGTATGATAGCAAACATGATCAGCACATGATCAGTCACATGATCAGAGCCATTAAGTCACGTGATCACTACATGATAGTCATGTGATCAGTCCATGCTCAGTCACGGTATCAGTGCATGATCAGCCACGTGATCAGTGCATGATCTGTCACATGATTAGTGTATGATCATCCACGTGATCAGTGCATGGGCATTCATGTGATCAGTGCATGATATAGATGTGATCAGTGCATGATAGCCACGTGATCAGTGCATGATCAGTCACCTGATGGTTGTATGATCATTCACGTGACCTGTAAATGGTAGCTACGTAATCATTGCATGATCAGGCACGTGAGTAGTGCATGATAGCCACGTGATCACTGCATGATCAGTCACGTGATCAGTGCATGATCAGTCATGTGACCAGTACATGGTAGCTGAGTGATCATCCCATGATCAGCCACGTGAGCAGTGCATGACAGCCACGTGATCAGTGCATGATCAGACACGAGATCAGTGCATGATCAGTCACGTGATCAGTGCATGATCAGCCACGTGATCAGTGCATGACCAGGCACGTGATCAGTGTATATCCAGCCAAGTGATCAGTGCATGATAGCCACGTGATCAGTGCATGATCAGTCACGTGATCAGTGCATGATCAGTCACGTGATCAGTGTATGATCAGCCACGTAATCAGTGCATGATCAGCCACATGATCAGTGCATGATCAATTACGTGACCAGTGCATGATCAGTCACGTGACCAGTACATGGTAACTACGTGATCATTGCCTCATCAGCCACGTGAGCAGTGCATGATAGCCACGTGATCAGTGCATGATCAGCCATGTGATCAGTGCCTGATCAGTCACGTGATCAGTGCATTGTCAGTCACGTGATCAGTGCATGATCATCCACGTGATCAGTGCATGTGGCGTCATGTAGTCAATGCATGATAGCGCCGTGATCAGTGCACGATCAGTCCCGTGATGAGTGTATGATCAGCCAAGTGATCAGTGCAAGATAGCTACGTGATCAGTGCATGATCAGTCACATGATCAGTGCATGATCAGTCACGTGATAGGTGTGTGATCAGCCATGTGAACAGTGCATGCTCAGTCACGTGATCAGGGCCTGCTGAGCTGCGTGATTACTGTCTGCTCATCTGCTTGACAATTTCCAGCTGAGCTGCACGATTCCTGCCTGTCATCTCCTTGACAATTGCCACCTGTGCTGCGTAATTCCTGCCTGCTCATCTACTTGATTATTGCCAGCTGAGCAGCATGATTTCTCAGAGTTGAGTTCCATGATTAGAGCCTGCTGACTGATTCCTGCCTACTCAGCTCTGTGTTCATTGCCTCCAGAGACACATGATCAGTGTGTGACATCAAAAATGATCAGCACATGATCAGTCACATGATCAATGCATGATAAGCCAGGTGATCAGTGCATGATCAATTATGTGATCAGTGCATGATCAGTCATGTGACCAGTACATGGTAGCTGTGTGAACATTGCATGATCAGCCACGTGAGCAGTGCATGATAGCCACGTGATCAGTGCATGATGAGTCACGTGCTACGTGTGTGATCAGCCACGTGATCAGTGCATGATATCCACGTGATCAGTGCAGGATAGCCACGTGATCACTTCATGATTATTCACGTGATCTCTACATGATCAGTCACGTGATACGTGTGTGATCAGCCACCTGATCAGTGCGTGATGAGCCATGTGATCAGTGCAGGATCAATTACGTGATCAGTGCATGATCAGTCACGGGACCAGTACATGGTAGCTACGTGATCATTGCGTAATCAGCCACGTGATCAGTGCATGATAGCAAACATGATCAGCGCATGAGCAGTCACATGATCAGCGCCATTAAGTCACGTGATCACTACATGTTAGTCATGTGACCAGTCCATGCTCAGTCTCGGTATCAGTGCATGATCAGCTACGTGATCAGTGCATGATCTGTCACAAGGTTAGTGTATGATCATCCACGTGATCAGTGCATGGGCAGTCATGTGATCAGTGCATGATATAGACGTGAACAGTGCATGATCATTCTCATGATCAGTGCATGATAGCCACGTGATCAGTGCATGATCCGTCACCTGATGGGTGTAGGATCATTCACGTGACCTGTACATGGTAGCTAAATGATCATTGCATGATAGCCACGTGATCAGTGCATGATCAGTCAAGTGATCAGTGCATGATCAGTCACGTGATCAGTGCATGATAGCCAGGTGATCAGTGCATGATAGCCACGTGATCAGTGCATGATCAGTCATGTGATCAGTGCAAGTTAGCTACATGATCAGTGCATGATCAGTCATATGATCAGTGCATGATTAGCCACGTCATCAGTGCATGATAGCCACGTGATCAGTACATACTATTACGTGATCTATGCATGCGCAATCACGTGATCAGTGCATGATCAGTCACGTGATAGGTGTGTGATCAGCCATGTGAACAGTACATGCTGAGTCACGTGATCAGGGCCTGCTGAGCTGCGTGATTACTGTCTGCTCATCTGCTTGACAATTGCCAGCTGAACTGCAGGATTCCTGCCTGCCATCTCCTTGACAATTGCCACCTGTGCTGCGTAATTCCTGCCTGCTCATCTATTTGATTATTGCCAGCTGAGCAGCATGATTTCTCAGAGCTGAGTTCCATGATGATAGCCTGCTGACTGTTTCCTGCCTACTCAGCTCTATGTTCTTTGCCTCCAGAGGCACATGATCAGTTTGTGACACCAAACATGATCAGCACATGATCAGTCACATGATCAATGCATGGTAAGCCAGGTGAACAGTGCATGATCAATTACGTGATCAGTGCATGATCAGTCATGTGACCAGTACATGATAGCTGCGTGATCATTGCATGATCATTCACGTGACCAGTGCCTGATAGCCACGTGATCAGTGCATGATCAGTCATGTGATCAGTGCATGGTCAGTCACGTGATCAGTGCATGATCATCCACGTGATCAGTGCATGTGGAGTCATGTAATCAATGCATGATAGCGCCTTATCAGTGCACGATCAGTCCCGTGATGAGTGTATGATCAGCCAAGTGATCAGTGCAAGATAGCTACATGATCAGTGCATGATCAGTCATATGATCAGTGCATGATTAGCCACGTCATCAGTGCATGATAGCCACGTGATCAGTACATACTATTACGTGATCTATGCATGCGCAATCACGTGATCAGTGCATGATCAGTCACGTGATAGGTGTGTGATCAGCCATGTGAACAGTACATGCTGAGTCACGTGATCAGGGCCTGCTGAGCTGCGTGATTACTGTCTGCTCATCTGCTTGACAATTGCCAGCTGAACTGCAGGATTCCTGCCTGCCATCTCCTTGACAATTGCCACCTGTGCTGCGTAATTCCTGCCTGCTCATCTATTTGATTATTGCCAGCTGAGCAGCATGATTTCTCAGAGCTGAGTTCCATGATTATAGCCTGCTGACTGTTTCCTGCCTACTCAGCTCTATGTTCTTTGCCTCCAGAGGCACATGATCAGTTTGTGACACCAAACATGATCAGCACATGATCAGTCACATGATCAATGCATGATAAGCCAGGTGAACAGTGCATGATCAATTACGTGATCAGTGCATGATCAGTCATGTGACCAGTACATGGTAGCTGCGTGATCATTGCATGATCAGCCACGTGAGCAGTGCATGATAGCCAAGTGATCATTGCATGATCATTCATGTGACCAGTGCATGATAGCTACGTGATCATTGCATGATTAGCCACGTGATCAGTGCATGATCAGTCACGTGATACGTGTGTGATCAGCCACGTGATCAGTGCATGATTGCCAGGTGATCAGTGCATGATATGTCCCGTGACAGGTGTGTGATCAGCCACGTGAACAGTGCATGTTCAGCCACGTATTCAGTGCATGATAGCCACGTGATCAGTGCATGATCAGTTACGTGAGCAGTGTATGATCAGCCACGTGATCAGTGCATGGTCAGACACGTGAACAGTGTATGATCAGCCACGTGATCAGTGCATGATATCCAAGTGATCAGTGCATGATCAATCACGTGATCAGTGTATGATCAGCCACGTGAACAGTGCATGCTCAGTCACGTGATGAGTGCCTGCTGAGCTGCGTGATTACTGTCTGCTCATCTGCTTGACAATTGCCAGCTGAGCTGCACGATTCCTGCCTGTCATCTGCTTGACAATTGCCAGCTGTGCTGCGTAATTCCTGCCTGCTCAGCTGCTTGATTATTGCCAGCTGAGCAGCATGATTCCTCACAGCTGATTTCCATGATTATTGCCTGCTGACTGTTTGATTCGTGCCTACTCAGCTCTTTGTTTATTGCCTCCAGAGGCACATGATCAGTGTATGATAGCAAACATGATCAGCGCATGATCAGTCACATGATCAGAGCCATTAAGTCACGTGATCACTACATGATAGTCATGTGATCAGTCCATGCTCAGTCACGGTATCAGTGCATGATCAGCCACGTGATCAGTGCATGATCTGTCACATGATTAGTGTATGATCATCCACGTGATCAGTGCATGGGCATTCATGTGATCAGTGCATGATATAGATGTGATCAGTGCATGATAGCCACGTGATCAGTGCATGATCAGTCACCTGATGGTTGTATGATCATTCACGTGACCTGTAAATGGTAGCTACGTAATCATTGCATGATCAGGCACGTGAGTAGTGCATGATAGCCACGTGATCACTGCATGATCAGTCACGTGATCAGTGCATGATCAGTCATGTGACCAGTACATGGTAGCTGAGTGATCATCCCATGATCAGCCACGTGAGCAGTGCATGACAGCCACGTGATCAGTGCATGATCAGACACGAGATCAGTGCATGATCAGTCACGTGATCAGTGCATGATCAGCCACGTGATCAGTGCATGACCAGGCACGTGATCAGTGTATATCCAGCCAAGTGATCAGTGCATGATAGCCACGTGATCAGTGCATGATCAGTCACGTGATCAGTGCATGATCAGTCACGTGATCAGTGTATGATCAGCCACGTAATCAGTGCATGATCAGCCACATGATCAGTGCATGATCAATTACGTGACCAGTGCATGATCAGTCACGTGACCAGTACATGGTAACTACGTGATCATTGCCTCATCAGCCACGTGAGCAGTGCATGATAGCCACGTGATCAGTGCATGATCAGCCATGTGCTCAGTGCCTGATCAGTCACGTGATCAGTGCATTGTCAGTCACGTGATCAGTGCATGATCATCCACGTGATCAGTGCATGTGGCGTCATGTAGTCAATGCATGATAGCGCCGTGATCAGTGCACGATCAGTCCCGTGATGAGTGTATGATCAGCCAAGTGATCAGTGCAAGATAGCTACGTGATCAGTGCATGATCAGTCACATGATCAGTGCATGATCAGTCACGTGATAGGTGTGTGATCAGCCATGTGAACAGTGCATGCTCAGTCACGTGATCAGGGCCTGCTGAGCTGCGTGATTACTGTCTGCTCATCTGCTTGACAATTTCCAGCTGAGCTGCACGATTCCTGCCTGTCATCTCCTTGACAATTGCCACCTGTGCTGCGTAATTCCTGCCTGCTCATCTACTTGATTATTGCCAGCTGAGCAGCATGATTTCTCAGAGTTGAGTTCCATGATTAGAGCCTGCTGACTGATTCCTGCCTACTCAGCTCTGTGTTCATTGCCTCCAGAGACACATGATCAGTGTGTGACATCAAAAATGATCAGCACATGATCAGTCACATGATCAATGCATGATAAGCCAGGTGATCAGTGCATGATCAATTATGTGATCAGTGCATGATCAGTCATGTGACCAGTACATGGTAGCTGTGTGAACATTGCATGATCAGCCACGTGAGCAGTGCATGATAGCCACGTGATCACTGCATGATGAGTCACGTGCTACGTGTGTGATCAGCCACGTGATCAGTGCATGATATCCACGTGATCAGTGCAGGATAGCCACGTGATCACTTCATGATTATTCACGTGATCTCTACATGATCAGTCACGTGATACGTGTGTGATCAGCCACCTGATCAGTGCGTGATGAGCCATGTGATCAGTGCAGGATCAATTACGTGATCAGTGCATGATCAGTCACGGGACCAGTACATGGTAGCTACGTGATCATTGCGTAATCAGCCACGTGATCAGTGCATGATAGCAAACATGATCAGCGCATGAGCAGTCACATGATCAGCGCCATTAAGTCACGTGATCACTACATGTTAGTCATGTGACCAGTCCATGCTCAGTCTCGGTATCAGTGCATGATCAGCTACGTGATCAGTGCATGATCTGTCACAAGGTTAGTGTATGATCATCCACGTGATCAGTGCATGGGCAGTCATGTGATCAGTGCATGATATAGACGTGAACAGTGCATGATCATTCTCATGATCAGTGCATGATAGCCACGTGATCAGTGCATGATCCGTCACCTGATGGGTGTAGGATCATTCACGTGACCTGTACATGGTAGCTAAATGATCATTGCATGATAGCGACGTGATCAGTGCATGATCAGTCAAGTGATCAGTGCATGATCAGTCACGTGATCAGTGCATGATAGCCAGGTGATCAGTGCATGATAGCCACGTGATCAGTGCATGATCAGTCATGTGATCAGTGCAAGTTAGCTACATGATCAGTGCATGATCAGTCATATGATCAGTGCATGATTAGCCACGTCATCAGTGCATGATAGCCACGTGATCAGTACATACTATTACGTGATCTATGCATGCGCAATCACGTGATCAGTGCATGATCAGTCACGTGATAGGTGTGTGATCAGCCATGTGAACAGTACATGCTGAGTCACGTGATCAGGGCCTGCTGAGCTGCGTGATTACTGTCTGCTCATCTGCTTGACAATTGCCAGCTGAACTGCAGGATTCCTGCCTGCCATCTCCTTGACAATTGCCACCTGTGCTGCGTAATTCCTGCCTGCTCATCTATTTGATTATTGCCAGCTGAGCAGCATGATTTCTCAGAGCTGAGTTCCATGATGATAGCCTGCTGACTGTTTCCTGCCTACTCAGCTCTATGTTCTTTGCCTCCAGAGGCACATGATCAGTTTGTGACACCAAACATGATCAGCACATGATCAGTCACATGATCAATGCATGGTAAGCCAGGTGAACAGTGCATGATCAATTACGTGATCAGTGCATGATCAGTCATGTGACCAGTACATGATAGCTGCGTGATCATTGCATGATCATTCACGTGACCAGTGCCTGATAGCCACGTGATCAGTGCATGATCAGTCATGTGATCAGTGCATGGTCAGTCACGTGATCAGTGCATGATCATCCACGTGATCAGTGCATGTGGAGTCATGTAATCAATGCATGATAGCGCCTTATCAGTGCACGATCAGTCCCGTGATGAGTGTATGATCAGCCAAGTGATCAGTGCAAGATAGCTACATGATCAGTGCATGATCAGTCATATGATCAGTGCATGATTAGCCACGTCATCAGTGCATGATAGCCACGTGATCAGTACATACTATTACGTGATCTATGCATGCGCAATCACGTGATCAGTGCATGATCAGTCACGTGATAGGTGTGTGATCAGCCATGTGAACAGTACATGCTGAGTCACGTGATCAGGGCCTGCTGAGCTGCGTGATTACTGTCTGCTCATCTGCTTGACAATTGCCAGCTGAACTGCAGGATTCCTGCCTGCCATCTCCTTGACAATTGCCACCTGTGCTGCGTAATTCCTGCCTGCTCATCTATTTGATTATTGCCAGCTGAGCAGCATGATTTCTCAGAGCTGAGTTCCATGATGATAGCCTGCTGACTGTTTCCTGCCTACTCAGCTCTATGTTCTTTGCCTCCAGAGGCACATGATCAGTTTGTGACACCAAACATGATCAGCACATGATCAGTCACATGATCAATGCATGATAAGCCAGGTGAACATTGCATGATCAATTACGTGATCAGTGCATGATCAGTCATGTGACCAGTACATGGTAGCTGCGTGATCATTGCATGATCAGCCACGTGAGCAGTGCATGATAGCCACGTGATCATTGCATGATCATTCACGTGACCAGTGCATGATAGCTACGTGATCATTGCATGATTAGCCACGTGATCAGTGCATGATCAGTCACGTGATACGTGTGTGATCAGCCACGTGATCAGTGCATGATTGCCAGGTGATCAGTGCATGATATGTCACGTGACAGGTGTGTGATCAGCCACGTGAACAGTGCATGTTCAGCCACGTATTCAGTGCATGATAGCCACGTGATCAGTGCATGATCAGTTACGTGAGCAGTGTATGATCAGCCACGTGATCAGTGCATGGTCAGACACGTGAACAGTGTATGATCAGCCACGTGATCAGTGCATGATATCCAAGTGATCAGTGCATGATCAATCACGTGATCAGTGTATGATCAGCCACGTGAACAGTGCATGCTCAGTCACGTGATGAGTGCCTGCTGAGCTGCGTGATTACTGTCTGCTCATCTGCTTGACAATTGCCAGCTGAGCTGCACGATTCCTGCCTGTCATCTGCTTGACAATTGCCAGCTGTGCTGCGTAATTCCTGCCTGCTCAGCTGCTTGATTATTGCCAGCTGAGCAGCATGATTCCTCACAGCTGATTTCCATGATTATTGCCTGCTGACTGTTTGATTCGTGCCTACTCAGCTCTTTGTTTATTGCCTCCAGAGGCACATGATCAGTGTATGATAGCAAACATGATCAGCGCATGATCAGTCACATGATCAGAGCCATTAAGTCACGTGATCACTACATGATAGTCATGTGATCAGTCCATGCTCAGTCACGGTATCAGTGCATGATCAGCCACGTGATCAGTGCATGATCTGTCACATGATTAGTGTATGATCATCCACGTGATCAGTGCATGGGCATTCATGTGATCAGTGCATGATATAGATGTGATCAGTGCATGATAGCCACGTGATCAGTGCATGATCAGTCACCTGATGGTTGTATGATCATTCACGTGACCTGTAAATGGTAGCTACGTAATCATTGCATGATCAGGCACGTGAGTAGTGCATGATAGCCACGTGATCACTGCATGATCAGTCACGTGATCAGTGCATGATCAGTCATGTGACCAGTACATGGTAGCTGAGTGATCATCCCATGATCAGCCACGTGAGCAGTGCATGACAGCCACGTGATCAGTGCATGATCAGACACGAGATCAGTGCATGATCAGTCACGTGATCAGTGCATGATCAGCCACGTGATCAGTGCATGACCAGGCACGTGATCAGTGTATATCCAGCCAAGTGATCAGTGCATGATAGCCACGTGATCAGTGCATGATCAGTCACGTGATCAGTGCATGATCAGTCACGTGATCAGTGTATGATCAGCCACGTAATCAGTGCATGATCAGCCACATGATCAGTGCATGATCAATTACGTGACCAGTGCATGATCAGTCACGTGACCAGTACATGGTAACTACGTGATCATTGCCTCATCAGCCACGTGAGCAGTGCATGATAGCCACGTGATCAGTGCATGATCAGCCATGTGCTCAGTGCCTGATCAGTCACGTGATCAGTGCATTGTCAGTCACGTGATCAGTGCATGATCATCCACGTGATCAGTGCATGTGGCGTCATGTAGTCAATGCATGATAGCGCCGTGATCAGTGCACGATCAGTCCCGTGATGAGTGTATGATCAGCCAAGTGATCAGTGCAAGATAGCTACGTGATCAGTGCATGATCAGTCACATGATCAGTGCATGATCAGTCACGTGATAGGTGTGTGATCAGCCATGTGAACAGTGCATGCTCAGTCACGTGATCAGGGCCTGCTGAGCTGCGTGATTACTGTCTGCTCATCTGCTTGACAATTTCCAGCTGAGCTGCACGATTCCTGCCTGTCATCTCCTTGACAATTGCCACCTGTGCTGCGTAATTCCTGCCTGCTCATCTACTTGATTATTGCCAGCTGAGCAGCATGATTTCTCAGAGTTGAGTTCCATGATTAGAGCCTGCTGACTGATTCCTGCCTACTCAGCTCTGTGTTCATTGCCTCCAGAGACACATGATCAGTGTGTGACATCAAAAATGATCAGCACATGATCAGTCACATGATCAATGCATGATAAGCCAGGTGATCAGTGCATGATCAATTATGTGATCAGTGCATGATCAGTCATGTGACCAGTACATGGTAGCTGTGTGAACATTGCATGATCAGCCACGTGAGCAGTGCATGATAGCCACGTGATCAGTGCATGATGAGTCACGTGCTACGTGTGTGATCAGCCACGTGATCAGTGCATGATATCCACGTGATCAGTGCAGGATAGCCACGTGATCACTTCATGATTATTCACGTGATCTCTACATGATCAGTCACGTGATACGTGTGTGATCAGCCACCTGATCAGTGCGTGATGAGCCATGTGATCAGTGCAGGATCAATTACGTGATCAGTGCATGATCAGTCACGGGACCAGTACATGGTAGCTACGTGATCATTGCGTAATCAGCCACGTGATCAGTGCATGATAGCAAACATGATCAGCGCATGAGCAGTCAC
The DNA here is from genome assembly GCF_032452875.1 of Bos javanicus. Lineage (NCBI taxonomy): Eukaryota > Metazoa > Chordata > Mammalia > Artiodactyla > Bovidae > Bos > Bos javanicus. Next base: position 210,655 of record NW_026893743.1, on the reverse strand, counting down.
ATGATCAGCGCCATTAAGTCACGTGATCACTACATGTTAGTCATGTGACCAGTCCATGCTCAGTCTCGGTATCAGTGCATGATCAGCTACGTGATCAGTGCATGATCTGTCACAAGGTTAGTGTATGATCATCCACGTGATCAGTGCATGGGCAGTCATGTGATCAGTGCATGATATAGACGTGAACAGTGCATGATCATTCTCATGATCAGTGCATGATAGCCACGTGATCAGTGCATGATCCGTCACCTGATGGGTGTAGGATCATTCACGTGACCTGTACATGGTAGCTAAATGATCATTGCATGATAGCGACGTGATCAGTGCATGATCAGTCAAGTGATCAGTGCATGATCAGTCACGTGATCAGTGCATGATAGCCAGGTGATCAGTGCATGATAGCCACGTGATCAGTGCATGATCAGTCATGTGATCAGTGCAAGTTAGCTACATGATCAGTGCATGATCAGTCATATGATCAGTGCATGATTAGCCACGTCATCAGTGCATGATAGCCACGTGATCAGTACATACTATTACGTGATCTATGCATGCGCAATCACGTGATCAGTGCATGATCAGTCACGTGATAGGTGTGTGATCAGCCATGTGAACAGTACATGCTGAGTCACGTGATCAGGGCCTGCTGAGCTGCGTGATTACTGTCTGCTCATCTGCTTGACAATTGCCAGCTGAACTGCAGGATTCCTGCCTGCCATCTCCTTGACAATTGCCACCTGTGCTGCGTAATTCCTGCCTGCTCATCTATTTGATTATTGCCAGCTGAGCAGCATGATTTCTCAGAGCTGAGTTCCATGATGATAGCCTGCTGACTGTTTCCTGCCTACTCAGCTCTATGTTCTTTGCCTCCAGAGGCACATGATCAGTTTGTGACACCAAACATGATCAGCACATGATCAGTCACATGATCAATGCATGGTAAGCCAGGTGAACAGTGCATGATCAATTACGTGATCAGTGCATGATCAGTCATGTGACCAGTACATGATAGCTGCGTGATCATTGCATGATCATTCACGTGACCAGTGCCTGATAGCCACGTGATCAGTGCATGATCAGTCATGTGATCAGTGCATGGTCAGTCACGTGATCAGTGCATGATCATCCACGTGATCAGTGCATGTGGAGTCATGTAATCAATGCATGATAGCGCCTTATCAGTGCACGATCAGTCCCGTGATGAGTGTATGATCAGCCAAGTGATCAGTGCAAGATAGCTACATGATCAGTGCATGATCAGTCATATGATCAGTGCATGATTAGCCACGTCATCAGTGCATGATAGCCACGTGATCAGTACATACTATTACGTGATCTATGCATGCGCAATCACGTGATCAGTGCATGATCAGTCACGTGATAGGTGTGTGATCAGCCATGTGAACAGTACATGCTGAGTCACGTGATCAGGGCCTGCTGAGCTGCGTGATTACTGTCTGCTCATCTGCTTGACAATTGCCAGCTGAACTGCAGGATTCCTGCCTGCCATCTCCTTGACAATTGCCACCTGTGCTGCGTAATTCCTGCCTGCTCATCTATTTGATTATTGCCAGCTGAGCAGCATGATTTCTCAGAGCTGAGTTCCATGATGATAGCCTGCTGACTGTTTCCTGCCTACTCAGCTCTATGTTCTTTGCCTCCAGAGGCACATGATCAGTTTGTGACACCAAACATGATCAGCACATGATCAGTCACATGATCAATGCATGATAAGCCAGGTGAACATTGCATGATCAATTACGTGATCAGTGCATGATCAGTCATGTGACCAGTACATGGTAGCTGCGTGATCATTGCATGATCAGCCACGTGAGCAGTGCATGATAGCCACGTGATCATTGCATGATCATTCACGTGACCAGTGCATGATAGCTACGTGATCATTGCATGATTAGCCACGTGATCAGTGCATGATCAGTCACGTGATACGTGTGTGATCAGCCACGTGATCAGTGCATGATTGCCAGGTGATCAGTGCATGATATGTCACGTGACAGGTGTGTGATCAGCCACGTGAACAGTGCATGTTCAGCCACGTATTCAGTGCATGATAGCCACGTGATCAGTGCATGATCAGTTACGTGAGCAGTGTATGATCAGCCACGTGATCAGTGCATGGTCAGACACGTGAACAGTGTATGATCAGCCACGTGATCAGTGCATGATATCCAAGTGATCAGTGCATGATCAATCACGTGATCAGTGTATGATCAGCCACGTGAACAGTGCATGCTCAGTCACGTGATGAGTGCCTGCTGAGCTGCGTGATTACTGTCTGCTCATCTGCTTGACAATTGCCAGCTGAGCTGCACGATTCCTGCCTGTCATCTGCTTGACAATTGCCAGCTGTGCTGCGTAATTCCTGCCTGCTCAGCTGCTTGATTATTGCCAGCTGAGCAGCATGATTCCTCACAGCTGATTTCCATGATTATTGCCTGCTGACTGTTTGATTCGTGCCTACTCAGCTCTTTGTTTATTGCCTCCAGAGGCACATGATCAGTGTATGATAGCAAACATGATCAGCGCATGATCAGTCACATGATCAGAGCCATTAAGTCACGTGATCACTACATGATAGTCATGTGATCAGTCCATGCTCAGTCACGGTATCAGTGCATGATCAGCCACGTGATCAGTGCATGATCTGTCACATGATTAGTGTATGATCATCCACGTGATCAGTGCATGGGCATTCATGTGATCAGTGCATGATATAGATGTGATCAGTGCATGATAGCCACGTGATCAGTGCATGATCAGTCACCTGATGGTTGTATGATCATTCACGTGACCTGTAAATGGTAGCTACGTAATCATTGCATGATCAGGCACGTGAGTAGTGCATGATAGCCACGTGATCACTGCATGATCAGTCACGTGATCAGTGCATGATCAGTCATGTGACCAGTACATGGTAGCTGAGTGATCATCCCATGATCAGCCACGTGAGCAGTGCATGACAGCCACGTGATCAGTGCATGATCAGACACGAGATCAGTGCATGATCAGTCACGTGATCAGTGCATGATCAGCCACGTGATCAGTGCATGACCAGGCACGTGATCAGTGTATATCCAGCCAAGTGATCAGTGCATGATAGCCACGTGATCAGTGCATGATCAGTCACGTGATCAGTGCATGATCAGTCACGTGATCAGTGTATGATCAGCCACGTAATCAGTGCATGATCAGCCACATGATCAGTGCATGATCAATTACGTGACCAGTGCATGATCAGTCACGTGACCAGTACATGGTAACTACGTGATCATTGCCTCATCAGCCACGTGAGCAGTGCATGATAGCCACGTGATCAGTGCATGATCAGCCATGTGCTCAGTGCCTGATCAGTCACGTGATCAGTGCATTGTCAGTCACGTGATCAGTGCATGATCATCCACGTGATCAGTGCATGTGGCGTCATGTAGTCAATGCATGATAGCGCCGTGATCAGTGCACGATCAGTCCCGTGATGAGTGTATGATCAGCCAAGTGATCAGTGCAAGATAGCTACGTGATCAGTGCATGATCAGTCACATGATCAGTGCATGATCAGTCACGTGATAGGTGTGTGATCAGCCATGTGAACAGTGCATGCTCAGTCACGTGATCAGGGCCTGCTGAGCTGCGTGATTACTGTCTGCTCATCTGCTTGACAATTTCCAGCTGAGCTGCACGATTCCTGCCTGTCATCTCCTTGACAATTGCCACCTGTGCTGCGTAATTCCTGCCTGCTCATCTACTTGATTATTGCCAGCTGAGCAGCATGATTTCTCAGAGTTGAGTTCCATGATTAGAGCCTGCTGACTGATTCCTGCCTACTCAGCTCTGTGTTCATTGCCTCCAGAGACACATGATCAGTGTGTGACATCAAAAATGATCAGCACATGATCAGTCACATGATCAATGCATGATAAGCCAGGTGATCAGTGCATGATCAATTATGTGATCAGTGCATGATCAGTCATGTGACCAGTACATGGTAGCTGTGTGAACATTGCATGATCAGCCACGTGAGCAGTGCATGATAGCCACGTGATCAGTGCATGATGAGTCACGTGCTACGTGTGTGATCAGCCACGTGATCAGTGCATGATATCCACGTGATCAGTGCAGGATAGCCACGTGATCACTTCATGATTATTCACGTGATCTCTACATGATCAGTCACGTGATACGTGTGTGATCAGCCACCTGATCAGTGCGTGATGAGCCATGTGATCAGTGCAGGATCAATTACGTGATCAGTGCATGATCAGTCACGGGACCAGTACATGGTAGCTACGTGATCATTGCGTAATCAGCCACGTGATCAGTGCATGATAGCAAACATGATCAGCGCATGAGCAGTCACATGATCAGCGCCATTAAGTCACGTGATCACTACATGTTAGTCATGTGACCAGTCCATGCTCAGTCTCGGTATCAGTGCATGATCAGCTACGTGATCAGTGCATGATCTGTCACAAGGTTAGTGTATGATCATCCACGTGATCAGTGCATGGGCAGTCATGTGATCAGTGCATGATATAGACGTGAACAGTGCATGATCATTCTCATGATCAGTGCATGATAGCCACGTGATCAGTGCATGATCCGTCACCTGATGGGTGTAGGATCATTCACGTGACCTGTACATGGTAGCTAAATGATCATTGCATGATAGCGACGTGATCAGTGCATGATCAGTCAAGTGATCAGTGCATGATCAGTCACGTGATCAGTGCATGATAGCCAGGTGATCAGTGCATGATAGCCACGTGATCAGTGCATGATCAGTCATGTGATCAGTGCAAGTTAGCTACATGATCAGTGCATGATCAGTCATATGATCAGTGCATGATTAGCCACGTCATCAGTGCATGATAGCCACGTGATCAGTACATACTATTACGTGATCTATGCATGCGCAATCACGTGATCAGTGCATGATCAGTCACGTGATAGGTGTGTGATCAGCCATGTGAACAGTACATGCTGAGTCACGTGATCAGGGCCTGCTGAGCTGCGTGATTACTGTCTGCTCATCTGCTTGACAATTGCCAGCTGAACTGCAGGATTCCTGCCTGCCATCTCCTTGACAATTGCCACCTGTGCTGCGTAATTCCTGCCTGCTCATCTATTTGATTATTGCCAGCTGAGCAGCATGATTTCTCAGAGCTGAGTTCCATGATGATAGCCTGCTGACTGTTTCCTGCCTACTCAGCTCTATGTTCTTTGCCTCCAGAGGCACATGATCAGTTTGTGACACCAAACATGATCAGCACATGATCAGTCACATGATCAATGCATGGTAAGCCAGGTGAACAGTGCATGATCAATTACGTGATCAGTGCATGATCAGTCATGTGACCAGTACATGATAGCTGCGTGATCATTGCATGATCATTCACGTGACCAGTGCCTGATAGCCACGTGATCAGTGCATGATCAGTCATGTGATCAGTGCATGGTCAGTCACGTGATCAGTGCATGATCATCCACGTGATCAGTGCATGTGGAGTCATGTAATCAATGCATGATAGCGCCTTATCAGTGCACGATCAGTCCCGTGATGAGTGTATGATCAGCCAAGTGATCAGTGCAAGATAGCTACATGATCAGTGCATGATCAGTCATATGATCAGTGCATGATTAGCCACGTCATCAGTGCATGATAGCCACGTGATCAGTACATACTATTACGTGATCTATGCATGCGCAATCACGTGATCAGTGCATGATCAGTCACGTGATAGGTGTGTGATCAGCCATGTGAACAGTACATGCTGAGTCACGTGATCAGGGCCTGCTGAGCTGCGTGATTACTGTCTGCTCATCTGCTTGACAATTGCCAGCTGAACTGCAGGATTCCTGCCTGCCATCTCCTTGACAATTGCCACCTGTGCTGCGTAATTCCTGCCTGCTCATCTATTTGATTATTGCCAGCTGAGCAGCATGATTTCTCAGAGCTGAGTTCCATGATTATAGCCTGCTGACTGTTTCCTGCCTACTCAGCTCTATGTTCTTTGCCTCCAGAGGCACATGATCAGTTTGTGACACCAAACATGATCAGCACATGATCAGTCACATGATCAATGCATGATAAGCCAGGTGAACATTGCATGATCAATTACGTGATCAGTGCATGATCAGTCATGTGACCAGTACATGGTAGCTGCGTGATCATTGCATGATCAGCCACGTGAGCAGTGCATGATAGCCACGTGATCATTGCATGATCATTCACGTGACCAGTGCATGATAGCTACGTGATCATTGCATGATTAGCCACGTGATCAGTGCATGATCAGTCACGTGAGCAGTGTGTGATCAGCCACGTGATCAGTGCATGATTGCCAGGTGATCAGTGCATGATATGTCACGTGACAGGTGTGTGATCAGCCACGTGAACAGTGCATGTTCAGCCACGTATTCAGTGCATGATAGCCACGTGATCAGTGCATGATCAGTTACGTGAGCAGTGTATGATCAGCCACGTGATCAGTGCATGGTCAGACACGTGAACAGTGTATGATCAGCCACGTGATCAGTGCATGATATCCAAGTGATCAGTGCATGATCAATCACGTGATCAGTGTATGATCAGCCACGTGAACAGTGCATGCTCAGTCACGTGATGAGTGCCTGCTGAGCTGCGTGATTACTGTCTGCTCATCTGCTTGACAATTGCCAGCTGAGCTGCACGATTCCTGCCTGTCATCTGCTTGACAATTGCCAGCTGTGCTGCGTAATTCCTGCCTGCTCAGCTGCTTGATTATTGCCAGCTGAGCAGCATGATTCCTCACAGCTGATTTCCATGATTATTGCCTGCTGACTGTTTGATTCGTGCCTACTCAGCTCTTTGTTTATTGCCTCCAGAGGCACATGATCAGTGTATGATAGCAAACATGATCAGCGCATGATCAGTCACATGATCAGAGCCATTAAGTCACGTGATCACTACATGATAGTCATGTGATCAGTCCATGCTCAGTCACGGTATCAGTGCATGATCAGCCACGTGATCAGTGCATGATCTGTCACATGATTAGTGTATGATCATCCACGTGATCAGTGCATGGGCATTCATGTGATCAGTGCATGATATAGATGTGATCAGTGCATGATAGCCACGTGATCAGTGCATGATCAGTCACCTGATGGTTGTATGATCATTCACGTGACCTGTAAATGGTAGCTACGTAATCATTGCATGATCAGGCACGTGAGTAGTGCATGATAGCCACGTGATCACTGCATGATCAGTCACGTGATCAGTGCATGATCAGTCATGTGACCAGTACATGGTAGCTGAGTGATCATCCCATGATCAGCCACGTGAGCAGTGCATGACAGCCACGTGATCAGTGCATGATCAGACACGAGATCAGTGCATGATCAGTCACGTGATCAGTGCATGATCAGCCACGTGATCAGTGCATGACCAGGCACGTGATCAGTGTATATCCAGCCAAGTGATCAGTGCATGATAGCCACGTGATCAGTGCATGATCAGTCACGTGATCAGTGCATGATCAGTCACGTGATCAGTGTATGATCAGCCACGTAATCAGTGCATGATCAGCCACATGATCAGTGCATGATCAATTACGTGACCAGTGCATGATCAGTCACGTGACCAGTACATGGTAACTACGTGATCATTGCCTCATCAGCCACGTGAGCAGTGCATGATAGCCACGTGATCAGTGCATGATCATCCATGTGATCAGTGCCTGATCAGTCACGTGATCAGTGCATTGTCAGTCACGTGATCAGTGCATGATCATCCACGTGATCAGTGCATGTGGCGTCATGTAGTCAATGCATGATAGCGCCGTGATCAGTGCATGATCAGTCCCGTGATGAGTGTATGATCAGCCAAGTGATCAGTGCAAGATAGCTACGTGATCAGTGCATGATCAGTCACATGATCAGTGCATGATCAGTCACGTGATAGGTGTGTGATCAGCCATGTGAACAGTGCATGCTCAGTCACGTGATCAGGGCCTGCTGAGCTGCGTGATTACTGTCTGCTCATCTGCTTGACAATTTCCAGCTGAGCTGCACGATTCCTGCCTGTCATCTCCTTGACAATTGCCACCTGTGCTGCGTAATTCCTGCCTGCTCATCTACTTGATTATTGCCAGCTGAGCAGCATGATTTCTCAGAGTTGAGTTCCATGATTAGAGCCTGCTGACTGATTCCTGCCTACTCAGCTCTGTGTTCATTGCCTCCAGAGACACATGATCAGTGTGTGACATCAAAAATGATCAGCACATGATCAGTCACATGATCAATGCATGATAAGCCAGGTGATCAGTGCATGATCAATTATGTGATCAGTGCATGATCAGTCATGTGACCAGTACATGGTAGCTGTGTGAACATTGCATGATCAGCCACGTGAGCAGTGCATGATAGCCACGTGATCAGTGCATGATGAGTCACGTGCTACGTGTGTGATCAGCCACGTGATCAGTGCATGATATCCACGTGATCAGTGCAGGATAGCCACGTGATCACTTCATGATTATTCACGTGATCTCTACATGATCAGTCACGTGATACGTGTGTGATCAGCCACCTGATCAGTGCGTGATGAGCCATGTGATCAGTGCAGGATCAATTACGTGATCAGTGCATGATCAGTCACGGGACCAGTACATGGTAGCTACGTGATCATTGCGTAATCAGCCACGTGATCAGTGCATGATAGCAAACATGATCAGCGCATGAGCAGTCACATGATCAGCGCCATTAAGTCACGTGATCACTACATGTTAGTCATGTGACCAGTCCATGCTCAGTCTCGGTATCAGTGCATGATCAGCTACGTGATCAGTGCATGATCTGTCACAAGGTTAGTGTATGATCATCCACGTGATCAGTGCATGGGCAGTCATGTGATCAGTGCATGATATAGACGTGAACAGTGCATGATCATTCTCATGATCAGTGCATGATAGCCACGTGATCAGTGCATGATCCGTCACCTGATGGGTGTAGGATCATTCACGTGACCTGTACATGGTAGCTAAATGATCATTGCATGATAGCCACGTGATCAGTGCATGATCAGTCAAGTGATCAGTGCATGATCAGTCACGTGATCAGTGCATGATAGCCAGGTGATCAGTGCATGATAGCCACGTGATCAGTGCATGATCAGTCATGTGATCAGTGCAAGTTAGCTACATGATCAGTGCATGATCAGTCATATGATCAGTGCATGATTAGCCACGTCATCAGTGCATGATAGCCACGTGATCAGTACATACTATTACGTGATCTATGCATGCGCAATCACGTGATCAGTGCATGATCAGTCACGTGATAGGTGTGTGATCAGCCATGTGAACAGTACATGCTGAGTCACGTGATCAGGGCCTGCTGAGCTGCGTGATTACTGTCTGCTCATCTGCTTGACAATTGCCAGCTGAACTGCAGGATTCCTGCCTGCCATCTCCTTGACAATTGCCACCTGTGCTGCGTAATTCCTGCCTGCTCATCTATTTGATTATTGCCAGCTGAGCAGCATGATTTCTCAGAGCTGAGTTCCATGATTATAGCCTGCTGACTGTTTCCTGCCTACTCAGCTCTATGTTCTTTGCCTCCAGAGGCACATGATCAGTTTGTGACACCAAACATGATCAGCACATGATCAGTCACATGATCAATGCATGGTAAGCCAGGTGAACAGTGCATGATCAATTACGTGATCAGTGCATGATCAGTCATGTGACCAGTACATGATAGCTGCGTGATCATTGCATGATCATTCACGTGACCAGTGCCTGATAGCCACGTGATCAGTGCATGATCAGTCATGTGATCAGTGCATGGTCAGTCACGTGATCAGTGCATGATCATCCACGTGATCAGTGCATGTGCAGTCATGTAATCAATGCATGATAGCGCCTTATCAGTGCACGATCAGTCCCGTGATGAGTGTATGATCAGCCAAGTGATCAGTGCAAGATAGCTACATGATCAGTGCATGATCAGTCATATGATCAGTGCATGATTAGCCACGTCATCAGTGCATGATAGCCACGTGATCAGTACATACTATTACGTGATCTATGCATGCGCAATCACGTGATCAGTGCATGATCAGTCACGTGATAGGTGTGTGATCAGCCATGTGAACAGTACATGCTGAGTCACGTGATCAGGGCCTGCTGAGCTGCGTGATTACTGTCTGCTCATCTGCTTGACAATTGCCAGCTGAACTGCAGGATTCCTGCCTGCCATCTCCTTGACAATTGCCACCTGTGCTGCGTAATTCCTGCCTGCTCATCTATTTGATTATTGCCAGCTGAGCAGCATGATTTCTCAGAGCTGAGTTCCATGATTATAGCCTGCTGACTGTTTCCTGCCTACTCAGCTCTATGTTCTTTGCCTCCAGAGGCACATGATCAGTTTGTGACACCAAACATGATCAGCACATGATCAGTCACATGATCAATGCATGATAAGCCAGGTGAACAGTGCATGATCAATTACGTGATCAGTGCATGATCAGTCATGTGACCAGTACATGGTAGCTGCGTGATCATTGCATGATCAGCCACGTGAGCAGTGCATGATAGCCACGTGATCATTGCATGATCATTCACGTGACCAGTGCATGATAGCTACGTGATCATTGCATGATTAGCCACGTGATCAGTGCATGATCAGTCACGTGATACGTGTGTGATCAGCCACGTGATCAGTGCATGATTGCCAGGTGATCAGTGCATGATATGTCACGTGACAGGTGTGTGATCAGCCACGTGAACAGTGCATGTTCAGCCACGTATTCAGTGCATGATAGCCACGTGATCAGTGCATGATCAGTTACGTGAGCAGTGTATGATCAGCCACGTGATCAGTGCATGGTCAGACACGTGAACAGTGTATGATCAGCCACGTGATCAGTGCATGATATCCAAGTGATCAGTGCATGATCAATCACGTGATCAGTGTATGATCAGCCACGTGAACAGTGCATGCTCAGTCACGTGATGAGTGCCTGCTGAGCTGCGTGATTACTGTCTGCTCATCTGCTTGACAATTGCCAGCTGAGCTGCACGATTCCTGCCTGTCATCTGCTTGACAATTGCCAGCTGTGCTGCGTAATTCCTGCCTGCTCAGCTGCTTGATTATTGCCAGCTGAGCAGCATGATTCCTCACAGCTGATTTCCATGATTATTGCCTGCTGACTGTTTGATTCGTGCCTACTCAGCTCTTTGTTTATTGCCTCCAGAGGCACATGATCAGTGTATGATAGCAAACATGATCAGCGCATGATCAGTCACATGATCAGAGCCATTAAGTCACGTGATCACTACATGATAGTCATGTGATCAGTCCATGCTCAGTCACGGTATCAGTGCATGATCAGCCACGTGATCAGTGCATGATCTGTCACATGATTAGTGTATGATCATCCACGTGATCAGTGCATGGGCATTCATGTGATCAGTGCATGATATAGATGTGATCAGTGCATGATAGCCACGTGATCAGTGCATGATCAGTCACCTGATGGTTGTATGATCATTCACGTGACCTGTAAATGGTAGCTACGTAATCATTGCATGATCAGGCACGTGAGTAGTGCATGATAGCCACGTGATCACTGCATGATCAGTCACGTGATCAGTGCATGATCAGTCATGTGACCAGTACATGGTAGCTGAGTGATCATCCCATGATCAGCCACGTGAGCAGTGCATGACAGCCACGTGATCAGTGCATGATCAGACACGAGATCAGTGCATGATCAGTCACGTGATCAGTGCATGATCAGCCACGTGATCAGTGCATGACCAGGCACGTGATCAGTGTATATCCAGCCAAGTGATCAGTGCATGATAGCCACGTGATCAGTGCATGATCAGTCACGTGATCAGTGCATGATCAGTCACGTGATCAGTGTATGATCAGCCACGTAATCAGTGCATGATCAGCCACATGATCAGTGCATGATCAATTACGTGACCAGTGCATGATCAGTCACGTGACCAGTACATGGTAACTACGTGATCATTGCCTCATCAGCCACGTGAGCAGTGCATGATAGCCACGTGATCAGTGCATGATCAGCCATGTGATCAGTGCCTGATCAGTCACGTGATCAGTGCATTGTCAGTCACGTGATCAGTGCATGATCATCCACGTGATCAGTGCATGTGGCGTCATGTAGTCAATGCATGATAGCGCCGTGATCAGTGCACGATCAGTCCCGTGATGAGTGTATGATCAGCCAAGTGATCAGTGCAAGATAGCTACGTGATCAGTGCATGATCAGTCACATGATCAGTGCATGATCAGTCACGTGATAGGTGTGTGATCAGCCATGTGAACAGTGCATGCTCAGTCACGTGATCAGGGCCTGCTGAGCTGCGTGATTACTGTCTGCTCATCTGCTTGACAATTTCCAGCTGAGCTGCACGATTCCTGCCTGTCATCTCCTTGACAATTGCCACCTGTGCTGCGTAATTCCTGCCTGCTCATCTACTTGATTATTGCCAGCTGAGCAGCATGATTTCTCAGAGTTGAGTTCCATGATTAGAGCCTGCTGACTGATTCCTGCCTACTCAGCTCTGTGTTCATTGCCTCCAGAGACACATGATCAGTGTGTGACATCAAAAATGATCAGCACATGATCAGTCACATGATCAATGCATGATAAGCCAGGTGATCAGTGCATGATCAATTATGTGATCAGTGCATGATCAGTCATGTGACCAGTACATGGTAGCTGTGTGAACATTGCATGATCAGCCACGTGAGCAGTGCATGATAGCCACGTGATCAGTGCATGATGAGTCACGTGCTACGTGTGTGATCAGCCACGTGATCAGTGCATGATATCCACGTGATCAGTGCAGGATAGCCACGTGATCACTTCATGATTATTCACGTGATCTCTACATGATCAGTCACGTGATACGTGTGTGATCAGCCACCTGATCAGTGCGTGATGAGCCATGTGATCAGTGCAGGATCAATTACGTGATCAGTGCATGATCAGTCACGGGACCAGTACATGGTAGCTACGTGATCATTGCGTAATCAGCCACGTGATCAGTGCATGATAGCAAACATGATCAGCGCATGAGCAGTCACATGATCAGCGCCATTAAGTCACGTGATCACTACATGTTAGTCATGTGACCAGTCCATGCTCAGTCTCGGTATCAGTGCATGATCAGCTACGTGATCAGTGCATGATCTGTCACAAGGTTAGTGTATGATCATCCACGTGATCAGTGCATGGGCAGTCATGTGATCAGTGCATGATATAGACGTGAACAGTGCATGATCATTCTCATGATCAGTGCATGATAGCCACGTGATCAGTGCATGATCCGTCACCTGATGGGTGTAGGATCATTCACGTGACCTGTACATGGTAGCTAAATGATCATTGCATGATAGCCACGTGATCAGTGCATGATCAGTCAAGTGATCAGTGCATGATCAGTCACGTGATCAGTGCATGATAGCCAGGTGATCAGTGCATGATAGCCACGTGATCAGTGCATGATCAGTCATGTGATCAGTGCAAGTTAGCTACATGATCAGTGCATGATCAGTCATATGATCAGTGCATGATTAGCCACGTCATCAGTGCATGATAGCCACGTGATCAGTACATACTATTACGTGATCTATGCATGCGCAATCACGTGATCAGTGCATGATCAGTCACGTGATAGGTGTGTGATCAGCCATGTGAACAGTACATGCTGAGTCACGTGATCAGGGCCTGCTGAGCTGCGTGATTACTGTCTGCTCATCTGCTTGACAATTGCCAGCTGAACTGCAGGATTCCTGCCTGCCATCTCCTTGACAATTGCCACCTGTGCTGCGTAATTCCTGCCTGCTCATCTATTTGATTATTGCCAGCTGAGCAGCATGATTTCTCAGAGCTGAGTTCCATGATTATAGCCTGCTGACTGTTTCCTGCCTACTCAGCTCTATGTTCTTTGCCTCCAGAGGCACATGATCAGTTTGTGACACCAAACATGATCAGCACATGATCAGTCACATGATCAATGCATGGTAAGCCAGGTGAACAGTGCATGATCAATTACGTGATCAGTGCATGATCAGTCATGTGACCAGTACATGATAGCTGCGTGATCATTGCATGATCATTCACGTGACCAGTGCCTGATAGCCACGTGATCAGTGCATGATCAGTCATGTGATCAGTGCATGGTCAGTCACGTGATCAGTGCATGATCATCCACGTGATCAGTGCATGTGGAGTCATGTAATCAATGCATGATAGCGCCTTATCAGTGCACGATCAGTCCCGTGATGAGTGTATGATCAGCCAAGTGATCAGTGCAAGATAGCTACATGATCAGTGCATGATCAGTCATATGATCAGTGCATGATTAGCCACGTCATCAGTGCATGATAGCCACGTGATCAGTACATACTATTACGTGATCTATGCATGCGCAATCACGTGATCAGTGCATGATCAGTCACGTGATAGGTGTGTGATCAGCCATGTGAACAGTACATGCTGAGTCACGTGATCAGGGCCTGCTGAGCTGCGTGATTACTGTCTGCTCATCTGCTTGACAATTGCCAGCTGAACTGCAGGATTCCTGCCTGCCATCTCCTTGACAATTGCCACCTGTGCTGCGTAATTCCTGCCTGCTCATCTATTTGATTATTGCCAGCTGAGCAGCATGATTTCTCAGAGCTGAGTTCCATGATTATAGCCTGCTGACTGTTTCCTGCCTACTCAGCTCTATGTTCTTTGCCTCCAGAGGCACATGATCAGTTTGTGACACCAAACATGATCAGCACATGATCAGTCACATGATCAATGCATGATAAGCCAGGTGAACAGTGCATGATCAATTACGTGATCAGTGCATGATCAGTCATGTGACCAGTACATGGTAGCTGCGTGATCATTGCATGATCAGCCACGTGAGCAGTGCATGATAGCCACGTGATCATTGCATGATCATTCACGTGACCAGTGCATGATAGCTACGTGATCATTGCATGATTAGCCACGTGATCAGTGCATGATCAGTCACGTGATACGTGTGTGATCAGCCACGTGATCAGTGCATGATTGCCAGGTGATCAGTGCATGATATGTCACGTGACAGGTGTGTGATCAGCCACGTGAACAGTGCATGTTCAGCCACGTATTCAGTGCATGATAGCCACGTGATCAGTGCATGATCAGTTACGTGAGCAGTGTATGATCAGCCACGTGATCAGTGCATGGTCAGACACGTGAACAGTGTATGATCAGCCACGTGATCAGTGCATGATATCCAAGTGATCAGTGCATGATCAATCACGTGATCAGTGTATGATCAGCCACGTGAACAGTGCATGCTCAGTCACGTGATGAGTGCCTGCTGAGCTGCGTGATTACTGTCTGCTCATCTGCTTGACAATTGCCAGCTGAGCTGCACGATTCCTGCCTGTCATCTGCTTGACAATTGCCAGCTGTGCTGCGTAATTCCTGCCTGCTCAGCTGCTTGATTATTGCCAGCTGAGCAGCATGATTCCTCACAGCTGATTTCCATGATTATTGCCTGCTGACTGTTTGATTCGTGCCTACTCAGCTCTTTGTTTATTGCCTCCAGAGGCACATGATCAGTGTATGATAGCAAACATGATCAGCGCATGATCAGTCACATGATCAGAGCCATTAAGTCACGTGATCACTACATGATAGTCATGTGATCAGTCCATGCTCAGTCACGGTATCAGTGCATGATCAGCCACATGATCAGTGCATGATCTGTCACATGATTAGTGTATGATCATCCACGTGATCAGTGCATGGGCATTCATGTGATCAGTGCATGATATAGATGTGATCAGTGCATGATAGCCACGTGATCAGTGCATGATCAGTCACCTGATGGTTGTATGATCATTCACGTGACCTGTAAATGGTAGCTACGTAATCATTGCATGATCAGGCACGTGAGTAGTGCATGATAGCCACGTGATCACTGCATGATCAGTCACGTGATCAGTGCATGATCAGTCATGTGACCAGTACATGGTAGCTGAGTGATCATCCCATGATCAGCCACGTGAGCAGTGCATGACAGCCACGTGATCAGTGCATGATCAGACACGAGATCAGTGCATGATCAGTCACGTGATCAGTGCATGATCAGCCACGTGATCAGTGCATGACCAGGCACGTGATCAGTGTATATCCAGCCAAGTGATCAGTGCATGATAGCCACGTGATCAGTGCATGATCAGTCACGTGATCAGTGCATGATCAGTCACGTGATCAGTGTATGATCAGCCACGTAATCAGTGCATGATCAGCCACATGATCAGTGCATGATCAATTACGTGACCAGTGCATGATCAGTCACGTGACCAGTACATGGTAACTACGTGATCATTGCCTCATCAGCCACGTGAGCAGTGCATGATAGCCACGTGATCAGTGCATGATCAGCCATGTGATCAGTGCCTGATCAGTCACGTGATCAGTGCATTGTCAGTCACGTGATCAGTGCATGATCATCCACGTGATCAGTGCATGTGGCGTCATGTAGTCAATGCATGATAGCGCCGTGATCAGTGCACGATCAGTCCCGTGATGAGTGTATGATCAGCCAAGTGATCAGTGCAAGATAGCTACGTGATCAGTGCATGATCAGTCACATGATCAGTGCATGATCAGTCACGTGATAGGTGTGTGATCAGCCATGTGAACAGTGCATGCTCAGTCACGTGATCAGGGCCTGCTGAGCTGCGTGATTACTGTCTGCTCATCTGCTTGACAATTTCCAGCTGAGCTGCACGATTCCTGCCTGTCATCTCCTTGACAATTGCCACCTGTGCTGCGTAATTCCTGCCTGCTCATCTACTTGATTATTGCCAGCTGAGCAGCATGATTTCTCAGAGTTGAGTTCCATGATTAGAGCCTGCTGACTGATTCCTGCCTACTCAGCTCTGTGTTCATTGCCTCCAGAGACACATGATCAGTGTGTGACATCAAAAATGATCAGCACATGATCAGTCACATGATCAATGCATGATAAGCCAGGTGATCAGTGCATGATCAATTATGTGATCAGTGCATGATCAGTCATGTGACCAGTACATGGTAGCTGTGTGAACATTGCATGATCAGCCACGTGAGCAGTGCATGATAGCCACGTGATCAGTGCATGATGAGTCACGTGCTACGTGTGTGATCAGCCACGTGATCAGTGCATGATATCCACGTGATCAGTGCAGGATAGCCACGTGATCACTTCATGATTATTCACGTGATCTCTACATGATCAGTCACGTGATACGTGTGTGATCAGCCACCTGATCAGTGCGTGATGAGCCATGTGATCAGTGCAGGATCAATTACGTGATCAGTGCATGATCAGTCACGGGACCAGTACATGGTAGCTACGTGATCATTGCGTAATCAGCCACGTGATCAGTGCATGATAGCAAACATGATCAGCGCATGAGCAGTCACATGATCAGCGCCATTAAGTCACGTGATCACTACATGTTAGTCATGTGACCAGTCCATGCTCAGTCTCGGTATCAGTGCATGATCAGCTACGTGATCAGTGCATGATCTGTCACAAGGTTAGTGTATGATCATCCACGTGATCAGTGCATGGGCAGTCATGTGATCAGTGCATGATATAGACGTGATCAGTGCATGATCATTCACCTGATCGGTGTATGATCATTCACGTGACCTGTACATGGTAGCTAAATGATCATTGCATGATCAGCCACGTGATCAGTGCATGATCAGTCAAGTGATCAGTGCATGATCAGTCACGTGATCAGTGCATGATAGCCAGGTGATCAGTGCATGATAGCCACGTGATCAGTGCATGATCAGTCATGTGATCAGTGCAAGTTAGCTACATGATCAGTGCATGATCAGTCATATGATCAGTGCATGATTAGCCACGTCATCAGTGCATGATAGCCACGTGATCAGTACATACTATTACGTGATCTATGCATGCGCAATCACGTGATCAGTGCATGATCAGTCACGTGATAGGTGTGTGATCAGCCATGTGAACAGTACATGCTGAGTCACGTGATCAGGGCCTGCTGAGCTGCGTGATTACTGTCTGCTCATCTGCTTGACAATTGCCAGCTGAACTGCAGGATTCCTGCCTGCCATCTCCTTGACAATTGCCACCTGTGCTGCATAATTCCTGCCTGCTCATCTATTTGATTATTGCCAGCTGAGCAGCATGATTTCTCAGAGCTGAGTTCCATGATTATAGCCTGCTGACTGTTTCCTGCCTACTCAGCTCTATGTTCTTTGCCTCCAGAGGCACATGATCAGTTTGTGACACCAAACATGATCAGCACATGATCAGTCACATGATCAATGCATGGTAAGCCAGGTGAACAGTGCATGATCAATTACGTGATCAGTGCATGATCAGTCATGTGACCAGTACATGATAGCTGCGTGATCATTGCATGATCATTCACGTGACCAGTGCCTGATAGCCACGTGATCAGTGCATGATCAGTCATGTGATCAGTGCATGGTCAGTCACGTGATCAGTGCATGATCATCCACGTGATCAGTGCATGTGGAGTCATGTAATCAATGCATGATAGCGCCTTATCAGTGCACGATCAGTCCCGTGATGAGTGTATGATCAGCCAAGTGATCAGTGCAAGATAGCCACATGATCAGTGCATGATCAGTCATATGATCAGTGCATGATTAGCCACGTCATCAGTGCATGAGAGCCACGTGATCAGTACATACTATTACGTGATCTATGCATGCGCAATCACGTGATCAGTGCATGATCAGTCACGTGATAGGTGTGTGATCAGCCATGTGAACAGTACATGCTGAGTCACGTGATCAGGGCCTGCTGAGCTGCGTGATTACTGTCTGCTCATCTGCTTGACAATTGCCAGCTGAACTGCAGGATTCCTGCCTGCCATCTCCTTGACAATTGCCACCTGTGCTGCGTAATTCCTGCCTGCTCATCTATTTGATTATTGCCAGCTGAGCAGCATGATTTCTCAGAGCTGAGTTCCATGATTATAGCCTGCTGACTGTTTCCTGCCTACTCAGCTCTATGTTCTTTGCCTCCAGAGGCACATGATCAGTTTGTGACACCAAACATGATCAGCACATGATCAGTCACATGATCAATGCATGATAAGCCAGGTGAACAGTGCATGATCAATTACGTAATCAGTGCATGATCAGTCATGTGACCAGTACATGGTAGCTGCGTGATCATTGCATGATCAGCCACGTGAGCAGTGCATGATAGCCACGTAATCATTGCATGATCATTCACGTGACCAGTGCATGATAGCTACGTGATCATTGCATGATTAGCCACGTGATCAGTGCATGATCAGTCACGTGATACGTGTGTGATCAGCCACGTGATCAGTGCATGATTGCCAGGTGATCAGTGCATGATATGTCACGTGACAGGTGTGTGATCAGCCACGTGAACAGTGCATGTTCAGCCACGTATTCAGTGCATGATAGCCACGTGATCAGTGCATGATCAGTTACGTGAGCAGTGTATGATCAGCCACGTGATCAGTGCATGGTCAGACACGTGAACAGTGTATGATCAGCCACGTGATCAGTGCATGATATCCAAGTGATCAGTGCATGATCAATCACGTGATCAGTGTATGATCAGCCACGTGAACAGTGCATGCTCAGTCACGTGATGAGTGCCTGCTGAGTTGCGTGATTACTGTCTGCTCATCTGCTTGACAATTGCCAGCTGAGCTGCACGATTCCTGCCTGTCATCTGCTTGACAATTGCCAGCTGTGCTGCGTAATTCCTGCCTGCTCAGCTGCTTGATTATTGCCAGCTGAGCAGCATGATTCCTCACAGCTGATTTCCATGATTATTGCCTGCTGACTGTTTGATTCGTGCCTACTCAGCTCTTTGTTTATTGCCTCCAGAGGCACATGATCAGTGTATGATAGCAAACATGATCAGCGCATGATCAGTCACATGATCAGAGCCATTAAGTCACGTGATCACTACATGATAGTCATGTGATCAGTCCATGCTCAGTCACGGTATCAGTGCATGATCAGCCACGTGATCAGTGCATGATCAGTCACATGATTAGTGTATGATCATCCACGTGATCAGTGCATGGGCATTCATGTGATCAGTGCATGATATAGATGTGATCAGTGCATGATAGCCACGTGATCAGTGCATGATCAGTCACCTGATGGTTGTACGATCATTCACGTGACCTGTAAATGGTAGCTACGTAATCATTGCATGATCAGGCACGTGAGTAGTGCATGATAGCCACGTGATCACTGCATGATCAGTCACGTGATCAGTGCATGATCAGTCATGTGACCAGTACATGGTAGCTGAGTGATCATCCCATGATCAGCCATGTGAGCAGTGCATGATAGCCACGTGATCAGTGCATGACCAGGCACGTGATCAGTGTATATCCAGCCAAGTGATCAGTGCATGATAGCCACGTGATCAGTGCATGATCAGTCACGTGATCAGTGCATGATCAGTCACGTGATCAGTGCATGATCAGCCACGTGATCAGTGCATGACCAGGCACGTGATCAGTGTATATCCAGCCAAGTGATCAGTGGATGATAGCCACGTGATCAGTGCATGATCAGTCACGTGATCAGTCACGTGATCAGTGTATGATCAGCCACGTAATCAGTGCATGATCAGCCACATGATCAGTGCATGATCAATTACGTGATCAGTGCATGATCAGTCACGTGACCAGTACATGGTAACTACGTGATCATTGCCTCATCAGCCACGTGAGCAGTGGATGATAGCCACGTGATAAGTGCATGATCAGCCATGTGATCAGTGCCTGATCAGTCACGTGATCAGTGCATTGTCAGTCACGTGATCAGTGCATGATCAGTCACGTGATACGTGTGTCATCAGCCACGTGATCAGTGCATGATCAGTCATGTGATACGTGTGTGATCAGCCACGTGATCAGTGCATGATATCCACGTGATCAGTGAATGATAGCCACGTGATTAGTGCATGATAGCCACGGAATCAGTGCATGATCAGTCACGTGATACGTGTGTGATCAGCCACGTGATCAGTGCATGATGAGTCAGGTGATCAGTGCAGGATTAATTACGTGATCAGTGCATGATCAGTCACGTGACCAGTACATGTTTGCTACGTGATCATTGCATGATCAGCCAAGTGAGCAGTGCATGATAGCCCCGTGATCAGTGCATGATCAGTCACGTGATCAGTGCATGATCAGTCACGGGATCAGTGTATGATCAGCCACGTGATCAGTGCATGATCAGCCAAATAATCAGTGCATGATCAATTACGTGATCAGTGCATGATCAGTCACGTGACCAGTACATGGTAGCTACGTGATCATTGCCAGATCAGCCACGTGAGCAGTGCATGATAGCCACGTGATCAGTGCATGATCAGCCACGTGATCAGTGCATGATCAGTCACGTGATCAGTGCATGATCATCCACGTGATCAGTGCATGTGAGTCATGTAGTCAATGCATGATAGCGCCGTGATCAGTGCACGATCAGTCCCGTGATGAGTGTATGATCAGCCAAGTGATCAGTGCAAGATAGCTACGTGATCAGTGCATGATCAGTCACATGATCAGTGCATGATCAGTCACGTGATAGGTGTGTGATCAGCCATGTGAACAGTGCATGCTCAGTCACGTGATCAGGGCCTGCTGAGCTGCGTGATTACTGTCTGCTCATCTGCTTGACAATTTCCAGCTGAGCTGCACGATTCCTGCCTGTCATCTCCTTGACAATTGCCACCTGTGCTGCGTAATTCCTGCCTGCTCATCTACTTGATTATTGCCAGCTGAGCAGCATGATTTCTCAGAGGTGAGTTCCATGATTATAGCCTGCTGACTGATTCCAGCCTACTCAGCTCTATGTTCATTGCCTCCAGAGGCACATGATCAGTGTGTGACACCAAACATGATCAGCACATGATCAGTCACATTTTCAGTGTATGATAAGCCAGGTGATCAGTGCATGATCAATTATGTGATCAGTGCATGATCAGTCATGTGACCAGTACATGGTAGCTGCGTGATCATTGCATGATCAGCCACGAGAGCAGTGCATGATAGCCACGTGATCAGTGCATGATCAGTCACGTGCTACGTGTGTGATCAGCCACGTGATCAGTGCATGATATCCACGTTATCAGTGCAGGATAGCCACGTGATCACTTCATGATTAGTCACGTGATCTGTACATGATGAGTCACGTGATACGTGTGTGATCAGCCACCGGATCCGTGCGTGATGAGCCATGTGATCAGTGCAGGATCAATTACGTGATCAGTGCATGATCATTCACGTGACCAGTACATGGTAGCTACGTGATCATTGCGTGATCAGCCACGTGATCAGTGCATGATAGCCACGTGATCAGTGAATGATAGCCACATGATCAGTGTATGAGCAGCCACGTGATCAGTGCAGGATCAGTCACGTGATACATGTGTGATCAGCCACGTGATCAGTGCATGATGAGCCACGTGATTAGTGCAGGATCAATTAGGTGATCAGTGCATGATCAGTCACGTGACCAGTACATGGTAGCTACGTGATCATTGCATGATCAGCCATGTGAACTGTGCATGATAGCAACGAGATCAGAGCATGATCAGTCACGTGATCAGTGCATGATCAGTCACGTGAACAGTGCATGATAAGTCTCCTGATCAGTGTATGATCAATTACGTGATCAGTGCATGATCACTCACGTGACCAGTACATGGTAGCTATGTGATCATTGCATGATCAGCCACGTGAGCAGTGCATGATAGCCGCGTGATCACTGCATAATCTGTCACATGATCAGTGTATGTTTATCCACGTGATCAGTGCATGGGCAGTCAGGTGATCAGTGCATGATACAGACGTAATCAGTGCAAGATCAGTCTCGTGATCAGTGTATGATCAACCACGTGATCAGTGCACGATAGCCAGGTAATGAGTGCACGATAGCCAGATGATCAGTGCATTATCAGTCATGTGATCAGTGTATGATCAGCCAAGTAATCAGTGCATGATTGCCAACTCATCAGTGCATGATCAGTCACGTGATCAGTGCATGGTCAGTCACATGATCAGTGCATGATCAGTCACGTGATCAGTGTATGATCATCCAGGTGATCAGTGCATGTTGAGTCATATAATCAATGCATGATAGCGCCGTGATCAGTGCATGATCAGTCCCGTGATGAGTGTATGATCAGCCACGTCATCAGTGCATGATAGCCACGTGATCAGTGCATGATCAGACACGAGATCAGTGCATAATCAGTCACGTGATCAGTGCATGATCAGCCACGTGATCAGTGCATGACCAGGCACGTGATCAGTGCATGTGGAGTCATGTAGTCAATGCATGATATCGCCGTGATCAGTGCACGATCATTCCCGTGATGAGTGTATGATCAGCCAAGTGATCAGTGCAAGATAGCTACGTGATCAGTGCATGATCAGTCACATGATCAGTGCATGATCAGTCACGTGATGCGTGTGTGATCAGCCACGTGATCAGTGCATGATGAGTCAGGTGATAAGTGCATGATCAATTACGTGATCAGTGCATGATCAGTCACGTGACAAGTACATGGTAGCTGCGTGATCATTGCATGATCAGCCAAGTTAGCAGTGCATGATAGCCACGTGATCAGTGCATGATCAGTCACGTGATCATTGCATGATCAGCCACGTGATCAGTGCTTGAGTGCCACGTGATCAGTGCATGACAAGTCACGTGACAGGGGTGTGGTAAGCCACGTGAACAGTGCATGTTCAGCCACGTGATCAGTGCATGATATCCACGTGATCAGTGCATGATCAGTTACGTGAACAGTGTATGATCATCCACGTGAGCAATGCATGGTCAGACAAGTGAACAGTGTATGACCAAACACGTGATAAGTGCATGATATCCACGTGATTAGTGCATGATGAGTCTCGTGAACAGTGCATGATCACTCACGTGATCAGTGCCTGATCAGCCACGTGATCAGTGCATGATCAGTCACGTGACCAGTACATGGTAGCTACGTGATCATTGCATGATCAGCCACGTGATCTGTGCATGATAGCCACGTGATCAGTGCATGATCAGTCACGTGACCAGTACATGGTAGCTACGTGATCATTGCATGTTCAGCCACGTGATCTGTGCATGATAGCCACGTGATCAGTGCATGATAGCCACGTGATCAGTGCATGATCAGACACGTGATCAGTGCATGATAGCCACGTGATCAGTGCATGATAGCCACGTGATTAGTGCATGATAGCCACGGGATCAGTGCATGATCAGTCACGTGATACGTGTGTGATCAGCCACGTGATCAGTGCATGATGAGTCAGGTGATCAGTGCAGGATTAATTACGTGATCAGTGCATGATCAGTCACGTGACCAGTACATGTTTGCTACGTGATCATTGCATGATCAGCCAAGTGAGCAGTGCATGATAGCCCCGTGATCAGTGCATGATCAGTCACGTGATCAGTGCATGATCAGTCACGGGATCAGTGTATGATCAGCCACGTGATCAGTGCATGATCAGCCAAATAATCAGTGCATGATCAATTACGTGATCAGTGCATGATCAGTCACGTGACCAGTACATGGTAGCTACGTGATCATTGCCAGATCAGCCACGTGAGCAGTGCATGATAGCCACGTGATCAGTGCATGATCAGCCACGTGATCAGTGCATGATCAGTCACGTGATCAGTGCATGATCATCCACGTGATCAGTGCATGTGAGTCATGTAGTCAATGCATGATAGCGCCGTGATCAGTGCACGATCAGTCCCGTGATGAGTGTATGATCAGCCAAGTGATCAGTGCAAGATAGCTACGTGATCAGTGCATGATCAGTCACATGATCAGTGCATGATCAGTCACGTGATCAGTGTGTGATCAGCCATGTGAACAGTGCATGCTCAGTCACGTGATCAGGGCCTGCTGAGCTGCGTGATTACTGTCTGCTCATCTGCTTGACAATTTCCAGCTGAGCTGCACGATTCCTGCCTGTCATCTCCTTGACAATTGCCACCTGTGCTGCGAAATTCCTGCCTGCTCATCTACTTGATTATTGCCAGCTGAGCAGCAAGATTTCTCAGAGGTGAGTTCCATGATTATAGCCTGCTGACTGATTCCAGCCTACTCAGCTCTATGTTCATTGCCTCCAGAGGCACATGATCAGTGTGTGACACCAAACATGATCAGCACATGATCAGTCACATTTTCAGTGTATGATAAGCCAGGTGATCAGTGCATGATCAATTATGTGATCAGTGCATGATCAGTCATGTGACCAGTACATGGTAGCTGCGTGATCATTGCATGATCAGCCACGAGAGCAGTGCATGATAGCCACGTGATCAGTGCATGATCAGTCACGTGATACGTGTGTGATCAGCCACGTGATCAGTGCATGATATCCACGTTATCAGTGCAGGATAGCCACGTGATCACTTCATGATTAGTCACGTGATCTGTACATGATGAGTCACGTGATACGTGTGTGATCAGCCACCGGATCCGTGCGTGATGAGCCATGTGATCAGTGCAGGATCAATTACGTGATTAGTGCATGATCATTCACGTGACCAGTACATGGTAGCTACGTGATCATTGCGTGATCAGCCACGTAATCAGTGCATGATAGCCACGTGATCAGTGAATGATAGCCACATGATCAGTGTATGAGCAGCCACGTGATCAGTGCAGGATCAGTCACGTGATACATGTGTGATCAGCCACGTGATCAGTGCATGATGAGCCACGTGATTAGTGCAGGATCAATTAGGTGATCAGTGCATGATCAGTCACGTGACCAGTACATGGTAGCTACGTGATCATTGCATGATCAGCCATGTGAACTGTGCATGATAGCAACGAGATCAGAGCATGATCAGTCACGTGATCAGTGCATGATCAGTCACGTGAACAGTGCATGATAAGTCTCCTGATCAGTGTATGATCAATTATGTGATCAGTGCATGATCACTCACGTGACCAGTACATGGTAGCTATGTGATCATTGCATGATCAGCCACGTGAGCAGTGCATGATAGCCGCGTGATCACTGCATAATCTGTCACATGATCAGTGTATGTTTATCCACGTGATCAGTGCATGGGCAGTCAGGTGATCAGTGCATGATACAGACGTAATCAGTGCAAGATCAGTCTCGTGATCAGTGTATGATCAACCACGTGATCAGTGCACGATAGCCAGGTAATGAGTGCACGATAGCCAGATGATCAGTGCATTATCAGTCATGTGATCAGTGTATGATCAGCCAAGTAATCAGTGCATGATTGCCAACTCATCAGTGCATGATCAGTCACGTGATCAGTGCATGGTCAGTCACATGATCAGTGCATGATCAGTCACGTGATCAGTGTATGATCATCCAGGTGATCAGTGCATGTTGAGTCATATAATCAATGCATGATAGCGCCGTGATCAGTGCATGATCAGTCCCGTGATGAGTGTATGATCAGCCACGTCATCAGTGCATGATAGCCACGTGATCAGTGCATGATCAGACACGAGATCAGTGCATAATCAGTCACGTGATCAGTGCATGATCAGCCACGTGATCAGTGCATGACCAGGCACGTGATCAGTGCATGTGGAGTCATGTAGTCAATGCATGATATCGCCGTGATCAGTGCACGATCATTCCCGTGATGAGTGTATGATCAGCCAAGTGATCAGTGCAAGATAGCTACGTGATCAGTGCATGATCAGTCACATGATCAGTGCATGATCAGTCACGTGATACGTGTGTGATCAGCCACGTGATCAGTGCATGATGAGTCAGGTGATAAGTGCATGATCAATTACATGATCAGTGCATGATCAGTCACGTGACAAGTACATGGTAGCTGCGTGATCAGTGCATGATCAGCCACGTGATCAGTGCATGATAGCCACGTGATCAGTGCATGATCAGTCACGTGATCAGTGCATGATCAGCCACGTGATCAGTGCATGAGTGCCACGTGATCAGTGCATGATCAGTCACGTGATCAGTGCATGATCAGCCACGTGATCAGTGCATGATCAGCCACGTGATCAGTGCATGATAGCCACGTGATCAGTGCATGATCAGTCACGTGATCAGTGCATGATCAGCCACGTGATCAGTGCATGATCAGCCACGTGATCAGTGCATGATCAGCCACGTGATCAGTGCATGATAGCCACGTGATCAGTGCATGATCAGTCACGTGATCAGTGCATGATCAGTCACGTGATCAGTGCATGATCAGCCACGTGATCAGTGCATGATCAGTCACGTGATCAGTGCATGATAGCTACGTGATCAGTGCATGATCAGCCACGTGATCAGTGCATGATAGCCACGTGATCAGTGCATGATCAGTCACGTGATCAGTGCATGATAGCCACGTGATCAGTGCATGATCAGCCACGTGATCAGTGCATGATAGCCACGTGATCAGTGCATGATAGCCACGTGATCAGTGCATGATCAGTCACGTGATCAGTGCATGATCAGCCACGTGATCAGTGCATGATAGCCACGTGATCAGTGCATGATCAGTCACGTGATCAGTGCATGATCAGTCACGTGATCAGTGCATGATCAGCCACGTGATCAGTGCATGATCAGCCACGTGATCAGTGCATGATCAATTACGTGATCAGTGCATGATCAGTCACGTGATCAGTGCATGGTAGCTACGTGATCAGTGCATGATCAGCCACGTGATCAGTGCATGATAGCCACGTGATCAGTGCATGATCAGCCACGTGATCAGTGCATGATCAGTCACGTGATCAGTGCATGATCAGTCACGTGATCAGTGCATGATCATCCACGTGATCAGTGCATGATCATTCATGTGATCAGTGCATGATCAGCCCGTGATCAGTGCATGATCAGTCCCGTGATCAGTGCATGATCAGCCACGTGATCAGTGCATGATAGCCACGTGATCAGTGCATGATCAGTCACGTGATCAGTGCATGATCAGCCACGTGATCAGTGCATGATAGCCACGTGATCAGTGCATGATCAGCCACGTGATCAGTGCATGATCAGTCACGTGATCAGTGCATGATCAGCCACGTGATCAGTGCATGATCAGCCACGTGATCAGTGCATGATCAGCCACGTGATCAGTGCATGATAGCCACGTGATCAGTGCATGATCAGTCACGTGATCAGTGCATGATCAGCCACGTGATCAGTGCATGATCAGCCACGTGATCAGTGCATGATCAGCCGTGATCAGTGCATGATCAGCCACGTGATCAGTGCATGCTCAGTCACGTGATCAGGGCCTGCTGAGCTGCGTGATTACTGTCTGCTCATCTGCTTGACAATTGCCAGCTGAGCTGCACGATTCCTGCCTGTCATCTGCTTGACAATTGCCAGCTGTGCTGCGTAATTCCTGCCTGCTCATCTGCTTGATTATTGCCAGCTGAGCAGCATGATTTCTCACAGCTGAGTTCCATGATTATAGCCTGCTGACTGATTCGTGCCTACTCAGCTCTTTGTTCATTGCCTCCAGAGGCACATGATCAGTGTATGATACCAAACATGATCAGCGCATGATCAGTCACATGATCAGTGCATGATAAGCCACGTGATCAGTGCATGATCAGTCATGTGATCAGTGCATGATCAGTCATGTGATCAGTGCATGGTAGCTGCGTGATCAGTGCATGATCAGCCACGTGATCAGTGCATGATAGCCACGTGATCAGTGCATGATCAGTCACGTGATCAGTGCATGATCAGTCACGTGATCAGTGCATGATCAGCCACGTGATCAGTGCATGATCAGTCACGTGATCAGTGCATGATCAGCCACGTGATCAGTGCATGATAGCCACGTGATCAGTGCATGATCAGTCACGTGATCAGTGCATGATCAGTCACGTGATCAGTGCATGATCAGCCACGTGATCAGTGCATGATCAGCCACGTGATCAGTGCATGATCAGTCACGTGATCAGTGCATGATCAGTCACGTGATCAGTGCATGATAGCCACGTGATCAGTGCATGATCAGCCACGTGATCAGTGCATGATAGCCACGTGATCAGTGCATGATCAGTCACGTGATCAGTGCATGATCAGCCACGTGATCAGTGCATGATAGCCACGTGATCAGTGCATGATCAGCCACGTGATCAGTGCATGATAGCCACGTGATCAGTGCATGATCAGTCACGTGATCAGTGCATGATCAGCCACGTGATCAGTGCATGATAGCCACGTGATCAGTGCATGATCAGCCACGTGATCAGTGCATGATCAGTCACGTGATCAGTGCATGATCAGTCACGTGATCAGTGCATGTAGCCACGTGATCAGTGCATGATCAGCCACGTGATCAGTGCATGATCAGCCACGTGATCAGTGCATGATCAGTCACGTGATCAGTGCATGATCAGCCACGTGATCAGTGCATGATCAGCCACGTGATCAGTGCATGATCAGCCACGTGATCAGTGCATGCTCAGTCACGTGATCAGGGCCTGCTGAGCTGCGTGATTACTGTCTGCTCATCTGCTTGACAATTGCCAGCTGAGCTGCACGATTCCTGCCTGTCATCTGCTTGACAATTGCCAGCTGTGCTGCGTAATTCCTGCCTGCTCATCTGCTTGATTATTGCCAGCTGAGCAGCATGATTTCTCACAGCTGAGTTCCATGATTATTGCCTGCTGACTGATTCCTGCCTACTCAGCTCTTTGTTCATTGCCTCCAGAGGCACATGATCAGTGTATGACACCAAACATGATCAGCACATGATCAGTCACATGATCAGTGCATGATAAGCCACGTGATCAGTGCATGATCAGTCATGTGATCAGTGCATGATCAGTCACGTGATCAGTGCATGGTAGCTGCGTGATCAGTGCATGATCAGCCACGTGATCAGTGCATGATAGCCACGTGATCAGTGCATGATCAGTCACGTGATCAGTGCATGATCAGTCACGTGATCAGTGCATGATCAGTCACGTGATCAGTGCATGATCAGTCACGTGATCAGTGCATGATCAGTCACGTGATCAGTGCATGGTAGCTACGTGATCATTGCATGATCAGCCACGTGATCAGTGCATGATAGCCACGTGATCAGTGCATGATCAGCCACGTGATCAGTGCATGATCAGTCACGTGATCAGTGTGTGATCAGCCACGTGATCAGTGCATGATAGCCACGTGATCAGTGCATGATAGCCACGTGATCAGTGCATGATCAGTCACGTGATCAGTGCATGATCAGTCACGTGATCAGTGCATGATCAGCCACGTGATCAGTGCATGATCAGCCACGTGATCAGTGCATGATCAATTACGTGATCAGTGCATGATCAGTCACGTGATCAGTGCATGATAGCTACGTGATCAGTGCATGATCAGCCACGTGATCAGTGCATGATAGCCACGTGATCAGTGCATGATCAGCCACGTGATCAGTGCATGATCAGCCACGTGATCAGTGCATGATCAGTCACGTGATCATGTGTGATCAGCCACGTGATCAGTGCATGATCAGCCACGTGATCAGTGCATGATCAGTCACGTGATCAGTGCATGATCAGTCACGTGATCAGTGCATGATAGCCACGTGATCAGTGCATGATCAGCCACGTGATCAGTGCATGATCAGTCACGTGATCAGTGCATGATAGCTACGTGATCAGTGCATGATCAGCCACGTGATCAGTGCATGATAGCCACGTGATCAGTGCATGATCAGTCACGTGATCAGTGCATGATCAGCCACGTGATCAGTGCATGATCAGTCACGTGATCAGTGCATGATCAGACGTGATCAGTGCATGATCAGTCACGTGATCAGTGCATGATCAGCCACGTGATCAGTGCATGATCACCACGTGATCAGTGCATGATAGCCACGTGATCAGTGCATGATCAGTCACGTGATCAGTGCATGATCAGCCACGTGATCAGTGCATGATAGCCACGTGATCAGTGCATGATCAGTCACGTGATCAGTGCATGATCAGTCACGTGATCAGTGCATGATCAGTCACGTGATCAGTGCATGATCAGCCACGTGATCAGTGCATGATCAGTCACGTGATCAGTGCATGATATCCCGTGATCAGTGCATGATCAGTCCCGTGATCAGTGCATGATCAGCCACGTGATCAGTGCATGATAGCCACGTGATCAGTGCATGATCAGTCACGTGATCAGTGCATGATCAGCCACGTGATCAGTGCATGATAGCCACGTGATCAGTGCATGATCAGCCACGTGATCAGTGCATGATCAGTCACGTGATCAGTGCATGATCAGCCACGTGATCAGTGCATGATCAGCCACGTGATCAGTGCATGATCAGCCACGTGATCAGTGCATGATAGCCACGTGATCAGTGCATGATCAGTCACGTGATCAGTGCATGATCAGTCACGTGATCAGTGCATGATCAGCCACGTGATCAGTGCATGATCAGCCACGTGATCAGTGCATGATCAGTTACGTGATCAGTGCATGATCAGTCACGTGACCAGTGCATGGTAGCTACGTGATCATTGCATGATCAGCCACGTGAGCAGTGCATGATAGCCACGTGATCAGTGCATGATCAGCCACGTGATCAGTGCATGATCAGTCACGTGATCAGTGCATGATCAGTCACGTGATCAGTGCATGATCAGCCACGTGATCAGTGCATGTCAGTCATGTGTCAGTGCATGATAGCCACGTGATCAGTGCATGATCAGTCCCGTGATCAGTGCATGATCAGCCACGTGATCAGTGCATGATAGCCACGTGATCAGTGCATGATCAGTCACGTGATCAGTGCATGATCAGTCACGTGATCAGTGTGTGATCAGCCACGTGAACAGTGCATGCTCAGTCACGTGATCAGGGCCTGCTGAGCTGCGTGATTACTGTCTGCTCATCTGCTTGACAATTGCCAGCTGAGCTGCACGATTCCTGCCTGTCATCTGCTTGACAATTGCCAGCTGTGCTGCGTAATTCCTGCCTGCTCATCTGCTTGATTATTGCCAGCTGAGCAGCATGATTTCTCACAGCTGAGTTCCATGATTATTGCCTGCTGACTGATTCGTGCCTACTCAGCTCTTTGTTCATTGCCTCCAGAGGCACATGATCAGTGTATGACACCAAACATGATCAGCATGATCAGTCACATGATCAGTGCATGATAAGCCACGTGATCAGTGCATGATCAGTCATGTGATCAGTGCATGATCAGTCATGTGATCAGTGCATGTAGCTGCGTGATCATTGCATGATCAGCCACGTGATCAGTGCATGATCAGTCACGTGATCAGTGCATGATCAGTCACGTGATCAGTGCATGATCAGTCACGTGATCAGTGCATGATCAGTCACTGATCAGTGCATGATCAGTCACGTGACCAGTGCATGGTAGCTACGTGATCAGTGCATGATCAGCCACGTGATCAGTGCATGATAGCCACGTGATCAGTGCATGATCAGCCACGTGATCAGTGCATGATCAGTCACGTGATCAGTGTGATCAGCCACGTGATCAGTGCATGATAGCCACGTGATCAGTGCATGATAGCCACGTGATCAGTGCATGATCAGTCACGTGATCAGTGCATGATCAGTCACGTGATCAGTGCATGATCAGTCACGTGATCAGTGCATGATCAGCCACGTGATCAGTGCATGATAGCCACGTGATCAGTGCATGATCAGTCACGTGATCAGTGCATGATCAGTCACGTGATCAGTGCATGATCAGCCACGTGATCAGTGCATGATCAGCCACGTGATCAGTGCATGATCAGCCACGTGATCAGTGCATGATCAGCCACGTGATCAGTGCATGATCAGTCACGTGATCAGTGCATGATCAGTCACGTGATCAGTGCATGATCAGCCACGTGATCAGTGCATGATCAGTCACGTGATCAGTGCATGATAGCTACGTGATCAGTGCATGATCAGCCACGTGATCAGTGCATGATAGCCACGTGATCAGTGCATGATCAGTCACGTGATCAGTGCATGATCAGCCACGTGATCAGTGCATGATGCCACGTGATCAGTGCATGATCAGTCACGTGATCAGTGCATGATCAGCCACGTGATCAGTGCATGATAGCCACGTGATCAGTGCATGATAGCCACGTGATCAGTGCATGATAGCCACGTGATCAGTGCATGATCAGTCACGTGATCGTGTGTGATCAGCCACGTGATCAGTGCATGATATCCACGTGATCAGTGCATGATAGCCACGTGATCAGTGCATGATAGCCACGTGATCAGTGCATGATCAGTCACGTGATAGTGTGTGATCAGCCACGTGATCAGTGCATGATGAGCCACGTGATCAGTGCATGATCAATTACGTGATCAGTGCATGATCAGTCACGTGATCAGTACATGGTTGCTACGTGATCATTGCATGATCAGCCACGTGATCAGTGCATGATAGCCACGTGATCAGTGCATGATCAGTCACGTGATCAGTGCATGATCAGTCACGTGATCAGTGCATGATCATTTACGTGATCAGTGCATGATCAGTCACGTGACCAGTATATGGTAGCTACGTGATCATTGCATGATCAGCCACGTGATCAGTGCATGATAGCCACGTGATCAGTGCATGATCAGTTACGTGATCAGTGTATGATCAGCCACGTGATCAGTGCATGAGTGTCACGTGATCAGTGCATGATCAGTCACGTGACAGTGTGTGATCAGCCACGTGATCAGTGCATGATCAGCCACGTGATCAGTGCATGATAGCCACGTGATCAGTATGATCAGCCACGTGATCAGTGCATGATCAGCCACGTGATCAGTGCATGATCAGTCACGTGATCAGTGCATGATCAGCCACGTGATCAGTGCATGATCAATCACGTGATCAGTGCATGATCAGTCACGTGATCAGTACATGATAGCTACGTGATCAGTGCATGATCAGCCACGTGATCAGTGCATGATAGCCACGTGATCAGTGCATGATCAGCCACGTGATCAGTGCATGATCAGTCACGTGATCAGTGCATGATCAGTCACGTGATCAGTGCATGATCAGTCATGTGTCAGTGCATGATAGCCCGTGATCAGTGCATGATCAGTCACGTGATCAGTGCATGATCAGCCACGTGATCAGTGCATGATAGCCACGTGATCAGTGCATGATCAGTCACGTGATCAGTGCATGATCAGCCACGTGATCAGTGCATGATCAGCCACGTGATCAGTGCATGATAGCCACGTGATCAGTGCATGATCAGTCACGTGATCAGTGCATGATCAGCCACGTGATCAGTGCATGATAGCCACTGATCAGTGCATGATCAGTCACGTGATCAGTGCATGATCAGTCACGTGATCAGTGCATGATCAGTCACGTGATCAGTGCATGATCAGTCACGTGATCAGTGCATGATCAGTCACGTGATCAGTGCATGATCAGTCACGTGATCAGTGCATGATCAGTCACGTGACCAGTACATGGTAGCTACGTGATCAGTGCATGATCAGCCACGTGATCAGTGCATGATAGCCACGTGATCAGTGCATGATCAGTCACGTGATCAGTGCATGATCATCCACGTGATCAGTGCATGATCAGTCACGTGATCAGTGCATGATCAGACGTGATCAGTGCATGATCAGTCACGTGATCAGTGCATGATCAGCCACGTGATCAGTGCATGATAGCCACGTGATCAGTGCATGATAGCACGTGATCAGTGCATGATCAGTCACGTGATCAGTGCATGATCAGCCACGTGATCAGTGCATGATAGCCACGTGATCAGTGCATGATCAGTCACGTGATCAGTGCATGATCAGTCACGTGATCAGTGCATGATCAGTCACGTGATCAGTGCATGATCATCCACGTGATCAGTGCATGATCAGTCACGTGATCAGTGCATGATAGCCCGTGATCAGTGCATGATCAGTCCCGTGATCAGTGCATGATCAGCCACGTGATCAGTGCATGATAGCTACGTGATCAGTGCATGATCAGTCACATGATCAGCCACGTGATCAGTGCATGATATCCACGTGATCAGTGCATGATCAGTCACGTGATCAGTGCATGATCAGCCACGTGATCAGTGCATGATCAGCCACGTGATCAGTGCATGATCAGTTACGTGATCAGTGTATGATCAGCCACGTGATCAGTGCATGATCAGACACGTGAACAGTGTATGATCAGCCACGTGATCAGTGCATGATATCCAAGTGATCAGTGCATGATCATCACGTGATCAGTGTATGATCAGCCACGTGAACAGTGCATGCTCAGTCACGTGATCAGGGCCTGCTGAGCTGCGTGATTACTGTCTGCTCATCTGCTTGACAATTGCCAGCTGAGCTGCACGATTCCTGCCTGTCATCTGCTTGACAATTGCCAGCTGTGCTGCGTAATTCCTGCCTGCTCATCTGCTTGATTATTGCCAGCTGAGCAGCATGATTTCTCACAGCTGAGTTCCATGATTATTGCCTGCTGACTGTTTGATTCGTGCCTACTCAGCTCTTTGTTTATTGCCTCCAGAGGCACATGATCAGTGTATGATACCAAACATGATCAGCGCATGATCAGTCACATGATCAGCGCCATTAAGTCACGTGATCACTACATGATAGTCATGTGATCAGTCCATGCTCAGTCACGGTATCAGTGCATGATCAGCCACGTGATCAGTGCATGATCAGCCACGTGATCAGTGCATGATCAGCCACGTGATCAGTGCATGATCAGTCACGTGATCAGTGCATGATCAGTCACGTGATCAGTGCATGGTAGCTACGTGATCAGTGCATGATAGCCACGTGATCAGTGCATGATAGCCACGTGATCAGTGCATGATCAGTCACGTGATCAGTGCATGATCAGCCACGTGATCAGTGCATGATGCCACGTGATCAGTGCATGATAGTCACGTGACAGTGCATGATCAGCCACGTGATCAGTGCATGATCAGCCACGTGATCAGTGCATGATAGCCACGTGATCAGTGCATGATCAGCCACGTGATCAGTGCATGATCAGCCACGTGATCAGTGCATGATCAGTCACGTGATCAGTGCATGATCAGTCACGTGATCAGTGCATGATAGCCACGTGATCAGTGCATGATCAGCCAGTGATCAGTGCATGATAGCCACGTGATCAGTGCATGATCAGTCACGTGATCAGTGCATGATCAGCCACGTGATCAGTGCATGATCAGCCACGTGATCAGTGCATGATCAATTACGTGATCAGTGCATGATCAGTCACGTGACCAGTGCATGGTAGCTACGTGATCAGTGCATGATCAGCCACGTGATCAGTGCATGATAGCCACGTGATCAGTGCATGATCAGTCACGTGATCAGTGTGTGATCAGCCACGTGATCAGTGCATGATATCCACGTGATCAGTGCATGATAGCCACGTGATCAGTGCATGATAGCCACGTGATCAGTGCATGATCAGTCACGTGATCAGTGTGTGATCAGCCACGTGATCAGTGCATGATCAGCCACGTGATCAGTGCATGATCAATTACGTGATCAGTGCATGATCAGTCACGTGACCAGTGCATGGTTGCTACGTGATCAGTGCATGATCAGCCACGTGATCAGTGCATGATAGCCACGTGATCAGTGCATGATCAGTCACGTGATCAGTGCATGATCAGTCACGTGATCAGTGCATGATCATTTACGTGATCAGTGCATGATCAGTCACGTGACCAGTGCATGGTAGCTACGTGATCATTGCATGATCAGCCACGTGATCAGTGCATGATAGCCACGTGATCAGTGCATGATCAGTTACGTGATCAGTGTATGATCAGCCACGTGATCAGTGCATGATGCCACGTGATCAGTGCATGATCAGTCACGTGACAGTGTGTGATCAGCCACGTGATCAGTGCATGATCAGCCACGTGATCAGTGCATGATAGCCACGTGATCAGTGCATGATCAGTCACGTGATCAGTGCATGATCAGCCACGTGATCAGTGCATGATCAGTCACGTGATCAGTGCATGATCAGCCACGTGATCAGTGCATGATCAATCACGTGATCAGTGCATGATCAGTCACGTGATCAGTACATGATAGCTACGTGATCAGTGCATGATCAGCCACGTGATCAGTGCATGATAGCCACGTGATCAGTGCATGATCAGCCACGTGATCAGTGCATGATCAGTCACGTGATCAGTGCATGATCAGTCACGTGATCAGTGCATGATCAGCCACGTGATCAGTGCATGATCAGTCATGTGTCAGTGCATGATAGCCCGTGATCAGTGCATGATCAGTCCCGTGATCAGTGCATGATCAGCCACGTGATCAGTGCATGATAGCCACGTGATCAGTGCATGATCAGTCACGTGATCAGTGCATGATCAGCCACGTGATCAGTGCATGATCAGCCACGTGATCAGTGCATGACAGCCACGTGATCAGTGCATGATCAGTCACGTGATCAGTGCATGATAGCCACGTGATCAGTGCATGATCAGTCACGTGATCAGTGTATGATCAGCCACGTGAACAGTGCATGCTCAGTCACGTGATCAGGGCCTGCTGAGCTGCGTGATTACTGTCTGCTCATCTGCTTGACAATTGCCAGCTGAGCTGCACGATTCCTGCCTGTCATCTGCTTGACAATTGCCAGCTGTGCTGCATAATTCCTGCCTGCTCAGCTGCTTGATTATTGCCAGCTGAGCAGCATGATTTCTCAGAGCTGAGTTCCATGATTATTGCCTGCTGACTGATTCGTGCCTACTCAGCTCTTTGTTCATTGCCTCCAGAGGCACATGATCAGTGTATGACACAAACATGATCAGCACATGATCAGTCACATGATCAGTGCATGATAAGCCACGTGATCAGTGCATGATCAGTCACGTGATCAGTGCATGATCAGTCACGTGATCAGTGCATGGTAGCTGCGTGATCAGTGCATGATCAGCCACGTGATCAGTGCATGATAGCCACGTGATCAGTGCATGATCAGTCACGTGATCAGTGCATGATCAGTCACGTGATCAGTGCATGATCAGCCACGTGATCAGTGCATGATCAGTCACGTGATCAGTGCATGATCAGTCACGTGACCAGTGCATGGTAGCTACGTGATCAGTGCATGATCAGCCACGTGATCAGTGCATGATCAGCCACGTGATCAGTGCATGATCATCACGTGATCAGTGCATGATCAGCCACGTGATCAGTGCATGATCAGCCACGTGATCAGTGCATGATCAGCCACGTGATCAGTGCATGATCAGTCACGTGATCAGTGCATGATAGCTGCGTGATCAGTGCATGATCAGCCACGTGATCAGTGCATGATCAGCCACGTGATCAGTGCATGATCAGCCACGTGATCAGTGCATGATCAATTACGTGATCAGTGCATGATCAGTCACGTGATCAGTACATGATAGCTACGTGATCAGTGCATGATCAGCCACGTGATCAGTGCATGATAGCCACGTGATCAGTGCATGATAGCCACGTGATCAGTGCATGATCAGTCACGTGATCAGTGTGTGATCAGCCACGTGATCAGTGCATGATATCCACGTGATCAGTGCATGATAGCCACGTGATCAGTGCATGATAGCCACGTGATCAGTGCATGATCAGTCACGTGATCAGTGTGTGATCAGCCACGTGATCAGTGCATGATCAGCCACGTGATCAGTGCATGATCAATTACGTGATCAGTGCATGATCAGTCACGTGACCAGTACATGGTTGCTACGTGATCAGTGCATGATCAGCCACGTGATCAGTGCATGATAGCCACGTGATCAGTCACGTGATCAGTACATGATCAGTCACGTGATCAGTGCATGATCATTTACGTGATCAGTGCATGATCAGTCACGTGACCAGTATATGGTAGCTACGTGATCATTGCATGATCAGCCACGTGATCAGTGCATGATAGCCACGTGATCAGTGCATGATCAGTTACGTGAGCAGTGTATGATCAGCCACGTGATCAGTGCATGAGTTCCACGTGATCAGTGCATGATCAGTCACGTGACAGTGTGTGATCAGCCACGTGATCAGTGCATGATCAGCCACGTGATCAGTGCATGATCAGCCACGTGATCAGTGCATGATCAGCCACGTGATCAGTGCATGATAGCCACGTGATCAGTGCATGATCAGTCACGTGATCAGTGCATGATCAGTCACGTGATCAGTGCATGATCAGCCACGTGATCAGTGCATGATCAGCCACGTGATCAGTGCATGATCAGTCACGTGATCAGTGCATGATCAGTCACGTGATCAGTGCATGATCAGCCACGTGATCAGTGCATGATCAGCCACGTGATCAGTGCATGATCAGTCACGTGATCAGTGCATGATAGTCACGTGATCAGTGCATGATAGCCACGTGATCAGTGCATGATCAGCCACGTGATCAGTGCATGATAGCCACGTGATCAGTGCATGATCAGTCACGTGATCAGTGCATGATCAGTCACGTGATCAGTGCATGATCAATTACGTGATCAGTGCATGATCAGTCACGTGATCAGTGCATGATCAGCTACGTGATCAGTGCATGATCAGCCACGTGATCAGTGCATGATAGCCACGTGATCAGTGCATGATCAGCACGTGATCAGTGCATGATCAGCCACGTGATCAGTGCATGATCAGTCACGTGATCAGTGCATGATCAGCCACGTGATCAGTGCATGATACCACGTGATCAGTGCATGATCAGTCACGTGATCAGTGCATGATCAGCCACGTGATCAGTGCATGATCAGTCACGTGATCAGTGCATGATAGCCACGTGATCAGTGCATGATCAGTCACGTGATCAGTGCATGATCAGCCACGTGATCAGTGCATGATCAGCCACGTGATCAGTGCATGATAGCCACGTGATCAGTGCATGATCAGTCACGTGATCAGTGCATGATCAGTCACGTGATCAGTGCATGATCAGCCACGTGATCAGTGCATGATAGCCACGTGATCAGTGCATGATCAGTCACGTGATCAGTGCATGATCAGTCACGTGATCAGTGCATGATCAGCCACGTGATCAGTGCATGATCAGTTACGTGATCAGTGCATGATCAGTCACGTGATCAGTGCATGATAGCTACGTGATCAGTGCATGATCAGCCACGTGATCAGTGCATGATAGCCACGTGATCAGTGCATGATCAGTCACGTGATCAGTGCATGATCAGCCACGTGATCAGTGCATGATCAGTCACGTGATCAGTGCATGATCAGCCACGTGATCAGTGCATGATCAGTCACGTGATCAGTGCATGATCAGTCACGTGATCAGTGCATGATAGCCACGTGATCAGTGCATGATCAGCCACGTGATCAGTGCATGATCAGCCACGTGATCAGTGCATGATCAGCCACGTGATCAGTGCATGATCAGTCACGTGATCAGTGCATGATCAGTCACGTGATCAGTGCATGATAGCTACGTGATCAGTGCATGATCAGCCACGTGATCAGTGCATGATAGCCACGTGATCAGTGCATGATCAGTCACGTGATCAGTGCATGATCAGTCACGTGATCAGTGCATGATCAGTCACGTGATCAGTGCATGATCAATTACGTGATCAGTGCATGATCAGTCACGTGATCAGTGCATGATAGCTACGTGATCAGTGCATGATCAGCCACGTGATCAGTGCATGATAGCCACGTGATCAGTGCATGATCAGTCACGTGATCAGTGCATGATCATCCACGTGATCAGTGCATGTGCAGTCACGTGATCAGTGCATGATCAGACGTGATCAGTGCATGATCAGTCACGTGATCAGTGCATGATCAGCCACGTGATCAGTGCATGATAGCCACGTGATCAGTGCATGATAGCCCGTGATCAGTGCATGATCAGTCACGTGATCAGTGCATGATCAGCCACGTGATCAGTGCATGATAGCCACGTGATCAGTGCATGATCAGTCACGTGATCAGTGCATGATCAGTCACGTGATCAGTGCATGATCAGTCACGTGATCAGTGCATGATCAGCCACGTGATCAGTGCATGATCAGTCACGTGATCAGTGCATGATCAGTCACGTGATCAGTGCATGATCAGTCACGTGATCAGTGCATGATAGCTACGTGATCAGTGCATGATCAGCCACGTGATCAGTGCATGATAGCCACGTGATCAGTGCATGATCAGTCACGTGATCAGTGCATGATCATCCACGTGATCAGTGCATGATCAGTCACGTGATCAGTGCATGATCAGACGTGATCAGTGCATGATCAGTCACGTGATCAGTGCATGATCAGCCACGTGATCAGTGCATGATAGCCACGTGATCAGTGCATGATAGCACGTGATCAGTGCATGATCAGTCACGTGATCAGTGCATGATCAGCCACGTGATCAGTGCATGATAGCCACGTGATCAGTGCATGATCAGTCACGTGATCAGTGCATGATCAGTCACGTGATCAGTGCATGATCAGTCACGTGATCAGTGCATGATCAGCCACGTGATCAGTGCATGATCAGTCACGTGATCAGTGCATGATAGCCCGTGATCAGTGCATGATCAGTCACGTGATCAGTGCATGATCAGCCACGTGATCAGTGCATGATAGCCACGTGATCAGTGCATGATCAGCCACGTGATCAGTGCATGATCAGTCACGTGATCAGTGCATGATCAGCCACGTGATCAGTGCATGATCAGTCACGTGATCAGTGCATGATCAGCCACGTGATCAGTGCATGATAGCCACGTGATCAGTGCATGATCAGTCACGTGATCAGTGCATGATCAGCCACGTGATCAGTGCATGATCAGTTACGTGATCAGTGCATGATCAGTCACGTGACCAGTGCATGGTAGCTACGTGATCATTGCATGATCAGCCACGTGATCAGTGCATGATAGCCACGTGATCAGTGCATGATCAGCCACGTGATCAGTGCATGATCAGTCACGTGATCAGTGCATGATCAGCCACGTGATCAGTGCATGTCAGTCACGTGTCAGTGCATGATAGCCCGTGATCAGTGCATGATCAGTCCCGTGATCAGTGCATGATCAGCCACGTGATCAGTGCATGATCAGCCACGTGATCAGTGCATGATCAGTCACGTGATCAGTGCATGATCAGTCACGTGATCAGTGTATGATCAGCCACGTGAACAGTGCATGCTCAGTCACGTGATCAGGGCCTGCTGAGCTGCGTGATTACTGTCTGCTCATCTGCTTGACAATTGCCAGCTGAGCTGCACGATTCCTGCCTGTCATCTGCTTGACAATTGCCAGCTGTGCTGCGTAATTCCTGCCTGCTCAGCTGCTTGATTATTGCCAGCTGAGCAGCATGATTCCTCACAGCTGAGTTCCATGATTATTGCCTGCTGACTGATTCGTGCCTACTCAGCTCTTTGTTCATTGCCTCCAGAGGCACATGATCAGTGTATGATAGCAAACATGATCAGCGCATGATCAGTCACATGATCAGTGCATGATAAGCCACGTGATCAGTGCATGATCAGTCATGTGATCAGTGCATGATCAGTCACGTGATCAGTGCATGATAGCCACGTGATCAGTGCATGATCAGCCACGTGATCAGTGCATGATAGCCACGTGATCAGTGCATGATCAGTCACGTGATCAGTGCATGATCAGCCACGTGATCAGTGCATGATCAGCCACGTGATCAGTGCATGATAGCCACGTGATCAGTGCATGATCAGTCACGTGATCAGTGCATGATCAGTCACGTGATCGTGTGTGATCAGCCACGTGATCAGTGCATGATCAGCCACGTGATCAGTGCATGATCAGCCACGTGATCAGTGCATGATCAGTCACGTGATCAGTGCATGATAGCTACGTGATCAGTGCATGATCAGCCACGTGATCAGTGCATGATAGCCACGTGATCAGTGCATGATCAGCCACGTGATCAGTGCATGATCAGCCACGTGATCAGTGCATGATCAGTCACGTGATCATGTGTGATCAGCCACGTGATCAGTGCATGATCAGCCACGTGATCAGTGCATGATCAATCACGTGATCAGTGCATGATCAGTCACGTGATCAGTGCATGATAGCTACGTGATCAGTGCATGATCAGCCACGTGATCAGTGCATGATAGCCACGTGATCAGTGCATGATCAGTCACGTGATCAGTGCATGATCAGTCACGTGATCAGTGCATGATCAGTCACGTGATCAGTGCATGATCAATTACGTGATCAGTGCATGATCAGTCACGTGATCAGTGCATGATAGCACGTGATCAGTGCATGATCAGCCACGTGATCAGTGCATGATAGCCACGTGATCAGTGCATGATCAGTCACGTGATCAGTGCATGATCATCCACGTGATCAGTGCATGATCAGTCACGTGATCAGTGCATGATCAGACGTGATCAGTGCATGATCAGTCACGTGATCAGTGCATGATCAGCCACGTGATCAGTGCATGATAGCCACGTGATCAGTGCATGATAGCCAGTGATCAGTGCATGATCAGTCACGTGATCAGTGCATGATCAGCCACGTGATCAGTGCATGATTGCCACTGATCAGTGCATGATCAGTCACGTGATCAGTGCATGATCAGTCACGTGATCAGTGCATGATCAGTCACGTGATCAGTGCATGATCAGCCACGTGATCAGTGCATGATCAGTCACGTGATCAGTGCATGATAGCCCGTGATCAGTGCATGATCAGTCACGTGATCAGTGCATGATCAGCCACGTGATCAGTGCATGATAGCCACGTGATCAGTGCATGATCAGTCACGTGATCAGTGCATGATCAGTCACGTGATCAGTGCATGATCAGCCACGTGATCAGTGCATGATCAGCCACGTGATCAGTGCATGATCAGTCATGTGTCAGTGCATGATATCGCCGTGATCAGTGCATGATCAGTCCCGTGATCAGTGCATGATCAGCCACGTGATCAGTGCATGATAGCCACGTGATCAGTGCATGATCAGTCACGTGATCAGTGCATGATCAGTCACGTGATCAGTGCATGATCAGCCACGTGATCAGTGCATGATCAGTCACGTGATCAGTGCATGATCAATTACGTGATCAGTGCATGATCAGTCACGTGACAGTACATGGTAGCTGCGTGATCATTGCATGATCAGCCACGTGATCAGTGCATGATAGCCACGTGATCAGTGCATGATCAGTCACGTGATCAGTGCATGATCAGCCACGTGATCAGTGCATGATGCCACGTGATCAGTGCATGATCAGTCACGTGATCAGTGTGTGATCAGCCACGTGATCAGTGCATGATCAGCCACGTGATCAGTGCATGATAGCCACGTGATCAGTGCATGATCAGTCACGTGATCAGTGCATGATCAGCCACGTGATCAGTGCATGATCAGCCACGTGATCAGTGCATGATCAGCCACGTGATCAGTGCATGATAGCCACGTGATCAGTGCATGATCAGTCACGTGATCAGTGCATGATCAGCCACGTGATCAGTGCATGATCAGCCACGTGATCAGTGCATGATCAGTCACGTGATCAGTGCATGATAGCCACGTGATCAGTGCATGATCAGCCACGTGATCAGTGCATGATAGCCACGTGATCAGTGCATGATAGCCACGTGATCAGTGCATGATCAGTCACGTGATCAGTGCATGATCAGCCACGTGATCAGTGCATGATAGCCACGTGATCAGTGCATGATCAGTCACGTGATCAGTGCATGATCAGTCACGTGATCAGTGCAT
Organism: Bos javanicus; assembly: GCF_032452875.1. Lineage (NCBI taxonomy): Eukaryota > Metazoa > Chordata > Mammalia > Artiodactyla > Bovidae > Bos > Bos javanicus. Next base: position 165,796 of record NW_026893743.1, on the reverse strand, counting down.
GATCAGCCACGTGATCAGTGCATGATCAGCCACGTGATCAGTGCATGATCAATTACGTGATCAGTGCATGATCAGTCACGTGACCAGTACATGGTAGCTACGTGATCAGTGCATGATCAGCCACGTGATCAGTGCATGATCAGTCACGTGATCAGTGCATGATCAGCCACGTGATCAGTGCATGATCAGTCACGTGATCAGTGCATGATCAGTCACGTGATCAGTGCATGATCAGCCACGTGATCAGTGCATGATCATTCATGTGATCAGTGCATGATAGCCCGTGATCAGTGCATGATCAGTCCCGTGATCAGTGCATGATCAGCCACGTGATCAGTGCATGATAGCCACGTGATCAGTGCATGATCAGTCACGTGATCAGTGCATGATCAGCCACGTGATCAGTGCATGATCAGCCACGTGATCAGTGCATGACAGTTACGTGATCAGTGCATGATCAGCCACGTGATCAGTGCATGATAGCCACGTGATCAGTGCATGATCAGTCACGTGATCAGTGTGTGATCAGCCACGTGAACAGTGCATGCTCAGTCACGTGATCAGGGCCTGCTGAGCTGCGTGATTACTGTCTGCTCATCTGCTTGACAATTGCCAGCTGAGCTGCACGATTCCTGCCTGTCATCTGCTTGACAATTGCCAGCTGTGCTGCATAATTCCTGCCTGCTCAGCTGCTTGATTATTGCCAGCTGAGCAGCATGATTTCTCAGAGCTGAGTTCCATGATTATTGCCTGCTGACTGATTCGTGCCTACTCAGCTCTTTGTTCATTGCCTCCAGAGGCACATGATCAGTGTATGATAGCAAACATGATCAGTGCATGATCAGTCACATGATCAGTGCATGATAAGCCACGTGATCAGTGCATGATCAGTCACGTGATCAGTGCATGATCAGTCACGTGACCAGTGCATGATAGCTGCGTGATCAGTGCATGATCAGCCACGTGATCAGTGCATGATAGCCACGTGATCAGTGCATGATCACACGTGATCAGTGCATGATCAGTCACGTGATCAGTGCATGATCAGCCACGTGATCAGTGCATGATCAGTCACGTGATCAGTGCATGATCAGTCACGTGATCAGTGCATGATAGCTACGTGATCAGTGCATGATCAGCCACGTGATCAGTGCATGATCAGCCACGTGATCAGTGCATGATCAGCCACGTGATCAGTGCATGATATCCACGTGATCAGTGCATGATCAGTCACGTGATCAGTGTATGATCAGCCACGTGAACAGTGCATGCTCAGTCACGTGATCAGGGCCTGCTGAGCTGCGTGATTACTGTCTGCTCATCTGCTTGACAATTGCCAGCTGAGCTGCATGATTCCTGCCTGTCATCTGCTTGACAATTGCCAGCTGTGCTGTGTAATTCCTGCCTGCTCAGCTGCTTGATTATTGCCAGCTGAGCAGCATGATTCCTCACACCTGAGTTCCATGATTATTGCCTGCTGACTGTTTGATTCATGCCTACTCAGCTCTTTGTTCATTGCCTCCAGAGGCACATGATCAGTGTATGATACCAAACATGATCAGCGCATGATCAGTCACATGATCAGTGCATGATAAGCCACGTGATCAGTGCATGATCAGTCATGTGATCAGTGCATGATCAGTCACGTGATCAGTGCATGATAGCTGCGTGATCAGTGCATGATCAGCCACGTGATCAGTGCATGATAGCCACGTGATCAGTGCATGATCAGTCACGTGATCAGTGCATGATCAGTCACGTGATCAGTGCATGATCAGTCACGTGATCAGTGCATGATCAGTCACGTGATCAGTGCATGATCAGTCACGTGATCAGTGCATGGTAGCTACGTGATCAGTGCATGATCAGCCACGTGATCAGTGCATGATAGCCACGTGATCAGTGCATGATCAGTCACGTGATCAGTGTGATCAGCCACGTGATCAGTGCATGATAGCCACGTGATCAGTGCATGATAGCCACGTGATCAGTGCATGATCAGTCACGTGATCAGTGCATGATCAGTCACGTGATCAGTGTGTGATCAGCCACGTGATCAGTGCATGATCAGCCACGTGATCAGTGCATGATCAGTCACGTGATCAGTGCATGATCAGTCACGTGACAGTGCATGATAGCTACGTGATCAGTGCATGATCAGCCACGTGATCAGTGCATGATAGCCACGTGATCAGTGCATGATCAGCCACGTGATCAGTGCATGATCAGTCACGTGATCATGTGTGATCAGCCACGTGATCAGTGCATGATCAGCCACGTGATCAGTGCATGATCAATTACGTGATCAGTGCATGATCAGTCACGTGATCAGTGCATGATAGCCACGTGATCAGTGCATGATCAGTCACGTGATCAGTGCATGATCAGTCACGTGATCAGTGCATGATCAGTCACGTGATCAGTGCATGATCAATCACGTGATCAGTGCATGATCAGTCACGTGATCAGTGCATGATAGCTACGTGATCAGTGCATGATCAGCCACGTGATCAGTGCATGATAGCCACGTGATCAGTGCATGATCAGTCACGTGATCAGTGTATGATCCACGTGATCAGTGCATGATCAGTCACGTGATCAGTGCATGATCAGACGTGATCAGTGCATGATCAGTCACGTGATCAGTGCATGATCAGCCACGTGATCAGTGCATGATAGCCACGTGATCAGTGCATGATAGCCAGTGATCAGTGCATGATCAGTCACGTGATCAGTGCATGATCAGCCACGTGATCAGTGCATGATTGCCACTGATCAGTGCATGATCAGTCACGTGATCAGTGCATGATCAGTCACGTGATCAGTGCATGATCAGTCACGTGATCAGTGCATGATCAGCCACGTGATCAGTGCATGATCAGTCACGTGATCAGTGCATGATAGCCCGTGATCAGTGCATGATCAGTCACGTGATCAGTGCATGATCAGCCACGTGATCAGTGCATGATAGCCACGTGATCAGTGCATGATCAGTCACGTGATCAGTGCATGATCAGCCACGTGATCAGTGCATGATAGCCACGTGATCAGTGCATGATCAGCCACGTGATCAGTGCATGATCAGTCACGTGATCAGTGCATGATCAGCCACGTGATCAGTGCATGATCAGTCACGTGATCAGTGCATGATCAGCCACGTGATCAGTGCATGATAGCCACGTGATCAGTGCATGATCAGTCACGTGATCAGTGCATGATCAGTCACGTGATCAGTGCATGATCAGCCACGTGATCAGTGCATGATCAGCCACGTGATCAGTGCATGATCAGTTACGTGATCAGTGCATGATCAGTCACGTGATCAGTGCATGATAGCTACGTGATCAGTGCATGATCAGCCACGTGATCAGTGCATGATAGCCACGTGATCAGTGCATGATCAGTCACGTGATCAGTGCATGATCAGCCACGTGATCAGTGCATGATCAGCCACGTGATCAGTGCATGATCAGCCACGTGATCAGTGCATGATCAGCCACGTGATCAGTGCATGATCAGTCACGTGATCAGTGCATGATCAGCCACGTGATCAGTGCATGATCAGCCACGTGATCAGTGCATGATCAGCCACGTGATCAGTGCATGCTCAGTCACGTGATCAGGGCCTGCTGAGCTGCGTGATTACTGTCTGCTCATCTGCTTGACAATTGCCAGCTGAGCTGCACGATTCCTGCCTGTCATCTGCTTGACAATTGCCAGCTGTGCTGCGTAATTCCTGCCTGCTCAGCTGCTTGATTATTGCCAGCTGAGCAGCATGATTTCTCAGAGCTGAGTTCCATGATTATTGCCTGCTGACTGATTCCTGCCTACTCAGCTCTTTGTTCATTGCCTCCAGAGGCACATGATCAGTGTATGATAGCAAACATGATCAGCACATGATCAGTCACATGATCAGTGCATGATAAGCCACGTGATCAGTGCATGATCAGTCATGTGATCAGTGCATGATCAGTCATGTGACCAGTGCATGGTAGCTGCGTGATCAGTGCATGATCAGCCACGTGATCAGTGCATGATAGCCACGTGATCAGTGCATGATCAGTCACGTGATCAGTGCATGATCAGTCACGTGATCAGTGCATGATCAGCCACGTGATCAGTGCATGATCAGCACGTGATCAGTGCATGATCAGCCACGTGATCAGTGCATGATAGCCACGTGATCAGTGCATGATCAGTCACGTGATCAGTGCATGATCAGTCACGTGATCAGTGCATGATCAGCCACGTGATCAGTGCATGATCAGCCACGTGATCAGTGCATGATCAGTTACGTGATCAGTGCATGATCAGTCACGTGATCAGTGCATGATAGCTACGTGATCAGTGCATGATCAGCCACGTGATCAGTGCATGATAGCCACGTGATCAGTGCATGATCAGTCACGTGATCAGTGCATGATCAGCCACGTGATCAGTGCATGATCAGCCACGTGATCAGTGCATGATCAGCCACGTGATCAGTGCATGATAGCCACGTGATCAGTGCATGATCAGTCACGTGATCAGTGCATGATCAGCCACGTGATCAGTGCATGATAGCCACGTGATCAGTGCATGATCAGCCACGTGATCAGTGCATGATCAGTCACGTGATCAGTGCATGATCAGTCACGTGATCAGTGCATGATAGCCACGTGATCAGTGCATGATCAGCCACGTGATCAGTGCATGATAGCCACGTGATCAGTGCATGATCAGTCACGTGATCAGTGCATGATCAGCCACGTGATCAGTGCATGATCAGCCACGTGATCAGTGCATGATCAGCCACGTGATCAGTGCATGCTCAGTCACGTGATCAGGGCCTGCTGAGCTGCGTGATTACTGTCTGCTCATCTGCTTGACAATTGCCAGCTGAGCTGCACGATTCCTGCCTGTCATCTGCTTGACAATTGCCAGCTGTGCTGCGTAATTCCTGCCTGCTCAGCTGCTTGATTATTGCCAGCTGAGCAGCATGATTTCTCACAGCTGAGTTCCATGATTATTGCCTGCTGACTGATTCGTGCCTACTCAGCTCTTTGTTCATTGCCTCCAGAGGCACATGATCAGTGTATGATACCAAACATGATCAGCGCATGATCAGTCACATGATCAGTGCATGATAAGCCACGTGATCAGTGCATGATCAGTCATGTGATCAGTGCATGATCAGTCACGTGATCAGTGCATGATAGCCACGTGATCAGTGCATGATCAGCCACGTGATCAGTGCATGATAGCCACGTGATCAGTGCATGATCAGTCACGTGATCAGTGCATGATCATCCACGTGATCAGTGCATGATCAGTCACGTGATCAGTGCATGATCAGCCACGTGATCAGTGCATGATAGCCACGTGATCAGTGCATGATCAGTCACGTGATCAGTGCATGATCAGCCACGTGATCAGTGCATGATCAGCCACGTGATCAGTGCATGATCAGTCACGTGATCAGTGCATGATAGCTACGTGATCAGTGCATGATCAGCCACGTGATCAGTGCATGATAGCCACGTGATCAGTGCATGATCAGCCACGTGATCAGTGCATGATCAGTCACGTGATCAGTGCATGATCAGCCACGTGATCAGTGCATGATAGCCACGTGATCAGTGCATGATCAGTCACGTGATCAGTGCATGATCAGTCACGTGATCAGTGCATGATCAGCCACGTGATCAGTGCATGATCAGCCACGTGATCAGTGCATGATCAATTACGTGATCAGTGCATGATCAGTCACGTGACCAGTACATGGTAGCTACGTGATCAGTGCATGATCAGCCACGTGATCAGTGCATGATAGCCACGTGATCAGTGCATGATCAGCCACGTGATCAGTGCATGATCAGTCACGTGATCAGTGCATGATCAGTCACGTGATCAGTGCATGATCATCCACGTGATCAGTGCATGTGGATTCATGTGTCAGTGCATGATAGCCCGTGATCAGTGCATGATCAGTCCCGTGATCAGTGCATGATCAGCCACGTGATCAGTGCATGATAGCCACGTGATCAGTGCATGATCAGTCACGTGATCAGTGCATGATCAGCCACGTGATCAGTGCATGATAGCCACGTGATCAGTGCATGACAGTTACGTGATCAGTGCATGATCAGTCACGTGATCAGTGCATGATAGCCACGTGATCAGTGCATGATCAGTCACGTGATCAGTGTGTGATCAGCCACGTGAACAGTGCATGCTCAGTCACGTGATCAGGGCCTGCTGAGCTGCGTGATTACTGTCTGCTCATCTGCTTGACAATTGCCAGCTGAGCTGCACGATTCCTGCCTGTCATCTGCTTGACAATTGCCACCTGTGCTGCATAATTCCTGCCTGCTCAGCTGCTTGATTATTGCCAGCTGAGCAGCATGATTTCTCAGAGCTGAGTTCCATGATTATTGCCTGCTGACTGATTCCTGCCTACTCAGCTCTTTGTTCATTGCCTCCAGAGGCACATGATCAGTGTATGACAGCAAACATGATCAGTGCATGATCAGTCACATGATCAGTGCATGATAAGCCACGTGATCAGTGCATGATCAATCACGTGATCAGTGCATGATCAGTCATGTGACCAGTGCATGGTAGCTGCGTGATCAGTGCATGATCAGCCACGTGATCAGTGCATGATAGCCACGTGATCAGTGCATGATCACACGTGATCAGTGCATGATCAGTCACGTGATCAGTGCATGATCAGCCACGTGATCAGTGCATGATCAGTCACGTGATCAGTGCATGATCAGTCACGTGATCAGTGCATGATAGCTACGTGATCAGTGCATGATCAGCCACGTGATCAGTGCATGATCAGCCACGTGATCAGTGCATGATCAGCCACGTGATCAGTGCATGATATCCAAGTGATCAGTGCATGATCAGTCACGTGATCAGTGTATGATCAGCCACGTGAACAGTGCATGCTCAGTCACGTGATCAGGGCCTGCTGAGCTGCGTGATTACTGTCTGCTCATCTGCTTGACAATTGCCAGCTGAGCTGCATGATTCCTGCCTGTCATCTGCTTGACAATTGCCAGCTGTGCTGCGTAATTCCTGCCTGCTCATCTGCTTGATTATTGCCAGCTGAGCAGCATGATTCCTCACACCTGAGTTCCATGATTATTGCCTGCTGACTGTTTGATTCATGCCTACTCAGCTCTTTGTTCATTGCCTCCAGAGGCACATGATCAGTGTATGATACCAAACATGATCAGCGCATGATCAGTCACATGATCAGTGCATGATAAGCCACGTGATCAGTGCATGATCAGTCATGTGATCAGTGCATGATCAGTCACGTGATCAGTGCATGGTAGCTGCGTGATCAGTGCATGATCAGCCACGTGATCAGTGCATGATAGCCACGTGATCAGTGCATGATCAGTCACGTGATCAGTGCATGATCAGTCACGTGATCAGTGCATGATCAGTCACGTGATCAGTGCATGATCAGTCACTGATCAGTGCATGATCAGTCACGTGATCAGTGCATGGTAGCTACGTGATCAGTGCATGATCAGCCACGTGATCAGTGCATGATAGCCACGTGATCAGTGCATGATCAGTCACGTGATCAGTGCATGATCAGCCACGTGATCAGTGCATGATATCCACGTGATCAGTGCATGATAGCCACGTGATCAGTGCATGATCAGTCACGTGATCAGTGCATGATCAGTCACGTGATCAGTGCATGATCAGCCACGTGATCAGTGCATGATCAGCCACGTGATCAGTGCATGATCAGTTACGTGATCAGTGCATGATCAGTCACGTGATCAGTGCATGATAGCTACGTGATCAGTGCATGATCAGCCACGTGATCAGTGCATGATAGCCACGTGATCAGTGCATGATCAGCCACGTGATCAGTGCATGATCAGCCACGTGATCAGTGCATGATCAGTCACGTGATCATGTGTGATCAGCCACGTGATCAGTGCATGATCAGCCACGTGATCAGTGCATGATCAATTACGTGATCAGTGCATGATCAGTCACGTGACCAGTGCATGGTAGCTACGTGATCAGTGCATGATCAGCCACGTGATCAGTGCATGATAGCCACGTGATCAGTGCATGATCAGTCACGTGATCAGTGCATGATCAGTCACGTGATCAGTGCATGATCAGTCACGTGATCAGTGCATGATCAGTTACGTGATCAGTGCATGATCAGTCACGTGATCAGTACATGATAGCTACGTGATCAGTGCATGATCAGCCACGTGATCAGTGCATGATAGCCACGTGATCAGTGCATGATCAGTCACGTGATCAGTGCATGATCATCCACGTGATCAGTGCATGATCAGTCACGTGATCAGTGCATGATCAGACGTGATCAGTGCATGATCAGTCACGTGATCAGTGCATGATCAGCCACGTGATCAGTGCATGATAGCCACGTGATCAGTGCATGATAGCCAGTGATCAGTGCATGATCAGTCACGTGATCAGTGCATGATCAGCCACGTGATCAGTGCATGATTGCCACTGATCAGTGCATGATCAGTCACGTGATCAGTGCATGATCAGTCACGTGATCAGTGCATGATCAGTCACGTGATCAGTGCATGATCAGCCACGTGATCAGTGCATGATCAGTCACGTGATCAGTGCATGATAGCCCGTGATCAGTGCATGATCAGTCACGTGATCAGTGCATGATCAGCCACGTGATCAGTGCATGATAGCCACGTGATCAGTGCATGATCAGTCACGTGATCAGTGCATGATCAGTCACGTGATCAGTGCATGATCAGCCACGTGATCAGTGCATGATCAGCCACGTGATCAGTGCATGATCAGTCATGTGATCAGTGCATGATATCGCCGTGATCAGTGCATGATCAGTCCCGTGATCAGTGCATGATCAGCCACGTGATCAGTGCATGATAGCCACGTGATCAGTGCATGATCAGTCACGTGATCAGTGCATGATCAGTCACGTGATCAGTGCATGATCAGCCACGTGATCAGTGCATGATCAGTCACGTGATCAGTGCATGATCAGTTACGTGATCAGTGCATGATCAGTCACGTGACAGTACATGGTAGCTGCGTGATCATTGCATGATCAGCCACGTGATCAGTGCATGATAGCCACGTGATCAGTGCATGATCAGTCACGTGATCAGTGCATGATCAGCCACGTGATCAGTGCATGATGCCACGTGATCAGTGCATGATCAGTCACGTGATCAGTGCATGATCAGCCACGTGATCAGTGCATGATCAGCCACGTGATCAGTGCATGATAGCCACGTGATCAGTGCATGATCAGTCACGTGATCAGTGCATGATCAGTCACGTGATCAGTGCATGATCAGCCACGTGATCAGTGCATGATCAGTCACGTGATCAGTGCATGATAGCTACGTGATCAGTGCATGATCAGCCACGTGATCAGTGCATGATAGCCACGTGATCAGTGCATGATAGCCACGTGATCAGTGCATGATCAGTCACGTGATCAGTGCATGATCAGCCACGTGATCAGTGCATGATAGCCACGTGATCAGTGCATGATCAGTCACGTGATCAGTGCATGATCAGTCACGTGATCAGTGCATGATCAGCCACGTGATCAGTGCATGATCAGCCACGTGATCAGTGCATGATCAATTACGTGATCAGTGCATGATCAGTCACGTGACCAGTACATGGTAGCTACGTGATCAGTGCATGATCAGCCACGTGAGCAGTGCATGATAGCCACGTGATCAGTGCATGATCAGCCACGTGATCAGTGCATGATCAGTCACGTGATCAGTGCATGATCAGTCACGTGATCAGTGCATGATCATCCACGTGATCAGTGCATGTGGATTCATGTAGTCAGTGCATGATAGCCCGTGATCAGTGCATGATCAGTCCCGTGATCAGTGCATGATCAGCCACGTGATCAGTGCATGATAGCCACGTGATCAGTGCATGATCAGTCACGTGATCAGTGCATGATCAGCCACGTGATCAGTGCATGATAGCCACGTGATCAGTGCATGACAATTACGTGATCAGTGCATGATCAGTCACGTGATCAGTGCATGATAGCCACGTGATCAGTGCATGATCAGTCACGTGATCAGTGTGTGATCAGCCACGTGAACAGTGCATGCTCAGTCACGTGATCAGGGCCTGCTGAGCTGCGTGATTACTGTCTGCTCATCTGCTTGACAATTGCCAGCTGAGCTGCACGATTCCTGCCTGTCATCTGCTTGACAATTGCCACCTGTGCTGCATAATTCCTGCCTGCTCATCTGCTTGATTATTGCCAGCTGAGCAGCATGATTTCTCAGAGCTGAGTTCCATGATTATTGCCTGCTGACTGATTCCTGCCTACTCAGCTCTTTGTTCATTGCCTCCAGAGGCACATGATCAGTGTATGATACCAAACATGATCAGCACATGATCAGTCACATGATCAGTGCATGATAAGCCACGTGATCAGTGCATGATCAGTCACGTGATCAGTGCATGATCAGTCATGTGACCAGTGCATGGTAGCTGCGTGATCAGTGCATGATCAGCCACGTGATCAGTGCATGATAGCCACGTGATCAGTGCATGATCACACGTGATCAGTGCATGATCAGTCACGTGATCAGTGCATGATCAGCCACGTGATCAGTGCATGATCAGTCACGTGATCAGTGCATGATCAGTCACGTGATCAGTGCATGATAGCTACGTGATCAGTGCATGATCAGCCACGTGATCAGTGCATGATCAGCCACGTGATCAGTGCATGATCAGCCACGTGATCAGTGCATGATATCCACGTGATCAGTGCATGATCAGTCACGTGATCAGTGTATGATCAGCCACGTGAACAGTGCATGCTCAGTCACGTGATCAGGGCCTGCTGAGCTGCGTGATTACTGTCTGCTCATCTGCTTGACAATTGCCAGCTGAGCTGCATGATTCCTGCCTGTCATCTGCTTGACAATTGCCAGCTGTGCTGTGTAATTCCTGCCTGCTCAGCTGCTTGATTATTGCCAGCTGAGCAGCATGATTCCTCACACCTGAGTTCCATGATTATTGCCTGCTGACTGTTTGATTCATGCCTACTCAGCTCTTTGTTCATTGCCTCCAGAGGCACATGATCAGTGTATGATACCAAACATGATCAGCGCATGATCAGTCACATGATCAGTGCATGATAAGCCACGTGATCAGTGCATGATCAATCATGTGATCAGTGCATGATCAGTCACGTGATCAGTGCATGATAGCTGCGTGATCAGTGCATGATCAGCCACGTGATCAGTGCATGATAGCCACGTGATCAGTGCATGATCAGTCACGTGATCAGTGCATGATCAGTCCCGTGATCAGTGCATGATCAGTCACGTGATCAGTGCATGATCAGTCACGTGATCAGTGCATGATCAGTCACGTGACCAGTGCATGGTAGCTACGTGATCATTGCATGATCAGCCACGTGACAGTGCATGATAGCCACGTGATCAGTGCATGATCAGTCACGTGATCAGTGTGTGATCAGCCACGTGATCAGTGCATGATATCCACGTGATCAGTGCATGATAGCCACGTGATCAGTGCATGATCAGTCACGTGATCAGTGCATGATCAGTCACGTGATCAGTGTGTGATCAGCCACGTGATCAGTGCATGATCAGCCACGTGATCAGTGCATGATCAATTACGTGATCAGTGCATGATCAGTCACGTGACAGTGCATGATAGCTACGTGATCAGTGCATGATCAGCCACGTGATCAGTGCATGATCAGTCACGTGATCAGTGTGATCAGCCACGTGATCAGTGCATGATCAGCCACGTGATCAGTGCATGATCAGTTACGTGATCAGTGCATGATCAGTCACGTGATCAGTGCATGGTAGCCACGTGATCAGTGCATGATCAGTCACGTGATCAGTGCATGATCAGTCACGTGATCAGTGCATGATCAGTCACGTGATCAGTGCATGATCAGTCACGTGATCAGTGCATGATCAGTCACGTGATCAGTGCATGATAGCTACGTGATCAGTGCATGATCAGCCACGTGATCAGTGCATGATAGCCACGTGATCAGTGCATGATCAGTCACGTGATCAGTGTATGATCATCCACGTGATCAGTGCATGATCAGTCACGTGATCAGTGCATGATCAGACGTGATCAGTGCATGATCAGTCACGTGATCAGTGCATGATCAGCCACGTGATCAGTGCATGATAGCCACGTGATCAGTGCATGATAGCCAGTGATCAGTGCATGATCAGTCACGTGATCAGTGCATGATCAGCCACGTGATCAGTGCATGATAGCCACTGATCAGTGCATGATCAGTCACGTGATCAGTGCATGATCAGTCACGTGATCAGTGCATGATCAGCCACGTGATCAGTGCATGATCAGTCACGTGATCAGTGCATGATAGCTACGTGATCAGTGCATGATCAGCCACGTGATCAGTGCATGATAGCCACGTGATCAGTGCATGATCAGTCACGTGATCAGTGCATGATCATCCACGTGATCAGTGCATGATCAGTCACGTGATCAGTGCATGATCAGACGTGATCAGTGCATGATCAGTCACGTGATCAGTGCATGATCAGCCACGTGATCAGTGCATGATAGCCACGTGATCAGTGCATGATAGCCAGTGATCAGTGCATGATCAGTCACGTGATCAGTGCATGATCAGCCACGTGATCAGTGCATGATAGCCACTGATCAGTGCATGATCAGTCACGTGATCAGTGCATGATCAGTCACGTGATCAGTGCATGATCAGTCACGTGATCAGTGCATGATCATCCACGTGATCAGTGCATGATCAGTCATGTGATCAGTGCATGATAGCCCGTGATCAGTGCATGATCAGTCACGTGATCAGTGCATGATCAGCCACGTGATCAGTGCATGATAGCCACGTGATCAGTGCATGATCAGTCACGTGATCAGTGCATGATCAGCCACGTGATCAGTGCATGATAGCCACGTGATCAGTGCATGATCAGCCACGTGATCAGTGCATGATCAGTCACGTGATCAGTGCATGATCAGCCACGTGATCAGTGCATGATCAGTCACGTGATCAGTGCATGATCAGCCACGTGATCAGTGCATGATAGCCACGTGATCAGTGCATGATCAGTCACGTGATCAGTGCATGATCAGTCACGTGATCAGTGCATGATCAGCCACGTGATCAGTGCATGATCAGCCACGTGATCAGTGCATGATCAATTACGTGATCAGTGCATGATCAGTCACGTGACCAGTACATGGTAGCCACGTGATCATTGCATGATCAGCCACGTGATCAGTGCATGATAGCCACGTGATCAGTGCATGATCAGTCACGTGATCAGTGCATGATCAGTCACGTGATCAGTGCATGATCAATTACGTGATCAGTGCATGATCAGTCACGTGATCAGTGCATGTAAGCTACGTGATCAGTGCATGATCAGCCACGTGATCAGTGCATGATAGCCACGTGATCAGTGCATGATCAGCTACGTGATCAGTGCATGATCAGCCACGTGATCAGTGCATGATCAGCCACGTGATCAGTGCATGATCAGCCACGTGATCAGTGCATGATACCACGTGATCAGTGCATGATCAGTCACGTGATCAGTGCATGATCAGCCACGTGATCAGTGCATGATCAGTCACGTGATCAGTGCATGATAGCCACGTGATCAGTGCATGATCAGTCACGTGATCAGTGCATGATCAGTCACGTGATCAGTGCATGATCAGCCACGTGATCAGTGCATGATAGCCACGTGATCAGTGCATGATCAGTCACGTGATCAGTGCATGATCAGTCACGTGATCAGTGCATGATCAGCCACGTGATCAGTGCATGATAGCCACGTGATCAGTGCATGATCAGTCACGTGATCAGTGCATGATCAGTCACGTGATCAGTGCATGATCAGCCACGTGATCAGTGCATGATCAATTACGTGATCAGTGCATGATCAGTCACGTGACCAGTACATGGTAGCTACGTGATCATTGCATGATCAGCCACGTGATCAGTGCATGATAGCCACGTGATCAGTGCATGATCAGTCACGTGATCAGTGCATGATCAGCCACGTGATCAGTGCATGATCAGTCACGTGATCAGTGCATGATCAGCCACGTGATCAGTGCATGATCAGTCACGTGATCAGTGCATGATCAGTCACGTGATCAGTGCATGATAGCCACGTGATCAGTGCATGATCAGCCACGTGATCAGTGCATGATCAGTCACGTGATCAGTGCATGATCAGCCACGTGATCAGTGCATGATCAGTCACGTGATCAGTGCATGATCAGTCACGTGATCAGTGCATGATAGCTACGTGATCAGTGCATGATCAGCCACGTGATCAGTGCATGATAGCCACGTGATCAGTGCATGATCAGTCACGTGATCAGTGCATGATCAGTCACGTGATCAGTGCATGATCAGTCACGTGATCAGTGCATGATCAATTACGTGATCAGTGCATGATCAGTCACGTGATCAGTGCATGATAGCTACGTGATCAGTGCATGATCAGCCACGTGATCAGTGCATGATAGCCACGTGATCAGTGCATGATCAGTCACGTGATCAGTGCATGATCATCCACGTGATCAGTGCATGATCAGTCACGTGATCAGTGCATGATACAAACGTGATCAGTGCATGATCAGTCACGTGATCAGTGCATGATCAGCCACGTGATCAGTGCATGATAGCCACGTGATCAGTGCATGATAGCCAGTGATCAGTGCATGATCAGTCACGTGATCAGTGCATGATCAGCCACGTGATCAGTGCATGATAGCCACTGATCAGTGCATGATCAGTCACGTGATCAGTGCATGATCAGTCACGTGATCAGTGCATGATCAGTCACGTGATCAGTGCATGATCAGCCACGTGATCAGTGCATGATCAGTCACGTGATCAGTGCATGATCAATCACGTGATCAGTGCATGATCAGTCACGTGATCAGTGCATGATAGCTACGTGATCAGTGCATGATCAGCCACGTGATCAGTGCATGATAGCCACGTGATCAGTGCATGATCAGTCACGTGATCAGTGCATGATCATCCACGTGATCAGTGCATGATCAGTCACGTGATCAGTGCATGATCAGACGTGATCAGTGCATGATCAGTCACGTGATCAGTGCATGATCAGCCACGTGATCAGTGCATGATAGCCACGTGATCAGTGCATGATAGCACGTGATCAGTGCATGATCAGTCACGTGATCAGTGCATGATCAGCCACGTGATCAGTGCATGATAGCCACGTGATCAGTGCATGATCAGTCACGTGATCAGTGCATGATCAGTCACGTGATCAGTGCATGATCAGTCACGTGATCAGTGCATGATCAGCCACGTGATCAGTGCATGATCAGTCACGTGATCAGTGCATGATAGCCCGTGATCAGTGCATGATCAGTCCCGTGATCAGTGCATGATCAGCCACGTGATCAGTGCATGATAGCCACGTGATCAGTGCATGATCAGTCACGTGATCAGTGCATGATCAGCCACGTGATCAGTGCATGATCAGCCACGTGATCAGTGCATGATCAGTCACGTGATCAGTGCATGATCAGTCACGTGATCAGTGCATGATCAGCCACGTGATCAGTGCATGATCAGTCACGTGATCAGTGCATGATCAGCCACGTGATCAGTGCATGATCAGTCACGTGATCAGTGCATGATAGCCCGTGATCAGTGCATGATCAGTCACGTGATCAGTGCATGATCAGCCACGTGATCAGTGCATGATCAGCCACGTGATCAGTGCATGATCAGTCACGTGATCAGTGCATGATCAGCCACGTGATCAGTGCATGATCAGCCACGTGATCAGTGCATGACAACACGTGATCAGTGCATGATCAGCCACGTGATCAGTGCATGATAGCCACGTGATCAGTGCATGATCAGTCACGTGATCAGTGTATGATCAGCCACGTGAACAGTGCATGCTCAGTCACGTGATCAGGGCCTGCTGAGCTGCGTGATTACTGTCTGCTCATCTGCTTGACAATTGCCAGCTGAGCTGCACGATTCCTGCCTGTCATCTGCTTGACAATTGCCAGCTGTGCTGCGTAATTCCTGCCTGCTCATCTGCTTGATTATTGCCAGCTGAGCAGCATGATTTCTCACAGCTGAGTTCCATGATTATTGCCTGCTGACTGATTCGTGCCTACTCAGCTCTTTGTTCATTGCCTCCAGAGGCACATGATCAGTGTATGATAGCAAACATGATCAGCACATGATCAGTCACATGATCAATGCATGATAGGCCACGTGATCAGTGCATGATCAGTCACGTGATCAGTGCATGATCAGTCATGTGATCAGTGCATGGTAGCTGCGTGATCAGTGCATGATCAGCCACGTGATCAGTGCATGATAGCCACGTGATCAGTGCATGATCAGCCACGTGATCAGTGCATGATCAGTCACGTGATCAGTGCATGATCAGCCACGTGATCAGTGCATGATCAGTCACGTGATCAGTGCATGATAGCTACGTGATCAGTGCATGATCAGCCACGTGATCAGTGCATGATAGCCACGTGATCAGTGCATGATCAGTCACGTGATCAGTGCATGATCAGCCACGTGATCAGTGCATGATCAGTCACGTGATCAGTGCATGATCAGACGTGATCAGTGCATGATCAGTCACGTGATCAGTGCATGATCAGCCACGTGATCAGTGCATGATAGCCACGTGATCAGTGCATGATAGCCAGTGATCAGTGCATGATCAGTCACGTGATCAGTGCATGATCAGCCACGTGATCAGTGCATGATAGCCACGTGATCAGTGCATGATCAGTCACGTGATCAGTGCATGATCAGTCACGTGATCAGTGCATGATCAGTCACGTGATCAGTGCATGATCAGCCACGTGATCAGTGCATGATCAGCCATGTGATCAGTGCATGATCAGCCCGTGATCAGTGCATGATCAGTCACGTGATCAGTGCATGATCAGCCACGTGATCAGTGCATGATAGCCACGTGATCAGTGCATGATCAGCCACGTGATCAGTGCATGATCAGTCACGTGATCAGTGCATGATCAGCCACGTGATCAGTGCATGATCAGCCACGTGATCAGTGCATGATCAATTACGTGATCAGTGCATGATCAGTCACGTGACCAGTGCATGGTAGCTACGTGATCATTGCATGATCAGCCACGTGAGCAGTGCATGATAGCCACGTGATCAGTGCATGATCAGCCACGTGATCAGTGCATGATCAGTCACGTGATCAGTGCATGATCAGTCACGTGATCAGTGCATGATCAGCCACGTGATCAGTGCATGTCAGTCATGTGATCAGTGCATGATAGCCCGTGATCAGTGCATGATCAGTCCCGTGATCAGTGCATGATCAGCCACGTGATCAGTGCATGATAGCCACGTGATCAGTGCATGATCAGTCACATGATCAGTGCATGATCAGTCACGTGATCAGTGTATGATCAGCCACGTGAACAGTGCATGCTCAGTCACGTGATCAGGGCCTGCTGAGCTGCGTGATTACTGTCTGCTCATCTGCTTGACAATTGCCAGCTGAGCTGCACGATTCCTGCCTGTCATCTGCTTGACAATTGCCAGCTGTGCTGCGTAATTCCTGCCTGCTCAGCTGCTTGATTATTGCCAGCTGAGCAGCATGATTCCTCACAGCTGAGTTCCATGATTATTGCCTGCTGACTGATTCCTGCCTACTCAGCTCTTTGTTCATTGCCTCCAGAGGCACATGATCAGTGTATGATAGCAAACATGATCAGCACATGATCAGTCACATGATCAGCGCATGATAAGCCACGTGATCAGTGCATGATCAGTCACGTGATCAGTGCATGATCAGTCATGTGACCAGTGCATGGTAGCTGCGTGATCAGTGCATGATCAGCCACGTGATCAGTGCATGATAGCCACGTGATCAGTGCATGATCAGTCACGTGATCAGTGCATGATCAGTCACGTGATCAGTGCATGATCAGCCACGTGATCAGTGCATGATCAGTCACGTGATCAGTGCATGATCAGTCACGTGACCAGTACATGGTAGCTACGTGATCATTGCATGATCAGCCACGTGATCAGTGCATGATCAGCCACGTGATCAGTGCATGATCAGCACGTGATCAGTGCATGATCAGCCACGTGATCAGTGCATGATCAGCCACGTGATCAGTGCATGATCAGCCACGTGATCAGTGCATGATCAGTCACGTGATCAGTGCATGATAGCTGCGTGATCAGTGCATGATCAGCCACGTGATCAGTGCATGATAGCCACGTGATCAGTGCATGATCAGCCACGTGATCAGTGCATGATCAGCACGTGATCAGTGCATGATCAGTCACGTGATCAGTGCATGTAGCTACGTGATCAGTGCATGATCAGCCACGTGATCAGTGCATGATAGCCACGTGATCAGTGCATGATAGCCACGTGATCAGTGCATGATCAGTCACGTGATCAGTGCATGATCAGCCACGTGATCAGTGCATGATATCCACGTGATCAGTGCATGATAGCCACGTGATCAGTGCATGATAGCCACGTGATCAGTGCATGATCAGTCACGTGATCAGTGTGTGATCAGCCACGTGATCAGTGCATGATCAGTCACGTGATCAGTGCATGATCAATTACGTGATCAGTGCATGATCAGTCACGTGACCAGTACATGGTTGCTACGTGATCATTGCATGATCAGCCACGTGAGCAGTGCATGATAGCCACGTGATCAGTCACGTGATCAGTGCATGATCAGTCACGTGATCAGTGCATGATCATTTACGTGATCAGTGCATGATCAGTCACGTGACCAGTATATGGTAGCTACGTGATCATTGCATGATCAGCCACGTGATCAGTGCATGATAGCCACGTGATCAGTGCATGATCAGTTACGTGATCAGTGTATGATCAGCCACGTGATCAGTGCATGATTCCACGTGATCAGTGCATGATCAGTCACGTGACAGTGTGTGATCAGCCACGTGATCAGTGCATGATCAGCCACGTGATCAGTGCATGATCAGCCACGTGATCAGTGCATGATCAGCCACGTGATCAGTGCATGATAGCCACGTGATCAGTGCATGATCAGTCACGTGATCAGTGCATGATCAGTCACGTGATCAGTGCATGATCAGCCACGTGATCAGTGCATGATAGCCACGTGATCAGTGCATGATCAGTCACGTGATCAGTGCATGATCAGTCACGTGATCAGTGCATGATCAGCCACGTGATCAGTGCATGATCAATTACGTGATCAGTGCATGATCAGTCACGTGACCAGTGCATGGTAGCCACGTGATCATTGCATGATCAGCCACGTGATCAGTGCATGATAGCCACGTGATCAGTGCATGATCAGTCACGTGATCAGTGCATGATCAGTCACGTGATCAGTGCATGATCAGTCACGTGATCAGTGCATGATCAGTCACGTGATCAGTGCATGATAGCTACGTGATCAGTGCATGATCAGCCACGTGATCAGTGCATGATAGCCACGTGATCAGTGCATGATCAGCTACGTGATCAGTGCATGATCAGCCACGTGATCAGTGCATGATCAGCCACGTGATCAGTGCATGATCAGCCACGTGATCAGTGCATGATACCACGTGATCAGTGCATGATCAGTCACGTGATCAGTGCATGATCAGCCACGTGATCAGTGCATGATAGTCACGTGATCAGTGCATGATAGCCACGTGATCAGTGCATGATCAGTCACGTGATCAGTGCATGATCAGTCACGTGATCAGTGCATGATCAGCCACGTGATCAGTGCATGATAGCCACGTGATCAGTGCATGATCAGTCACGTGATCAGTGCATGATCAGTCACGTGATCAGTGCATGATCAGCCACGTGATCAGTGCATGATAGCCACGTGATCAGTGCATGATCAGTCACGTGATCAGTGCATGATCAGTCACGTGATCAGTGCATGATCAGCCACGTGATCAGTGCATGATCAGTTACGTGATCAGTGCATGATCAGTCACGTGATCAGTGCATGATAGCTACGTGATCAGTGCATGATCAGCCACGTGATCAGTGCATGATAGCCACGTGATCAGTGCATGATCAGTCACGTGATCAGTGCATGATCAGCCACGTGATCAGTGCATGATCAGTCACGTGATCAGTGCATGATCAGCCACGTGATCAGTGCATGATCAGTACGTGATCAGTGCATGATCAGTCACGTGATCAGTGCATGATAGCCACGTGATCAGTGCATGATCAGCCACGTGATCAGTGCATGATCAGTCACGTGATCAGTGCATGATCAGCCACGTGATCAGTGCATGATCAGTCACGTGATCAGTGCATGATCAGTCACGTGATCAGTGCATGATAGCTACGTGATCAGTGCATGATCAGCCACGTGATCAGTGCATGATAGCCACGTGATCAGTGCATGATCAGTCACGTGATCAGTGCATGATCAGTCACGTGATCAGTGCATGATCAGTCACGTGATCAGTGCATGATCAATTACGTGATCAGTGCATGATCAGTCACGTGATCAGTGCATGATAGCTACGTGATCAGTGCATGATCAGCCACGTGATCAGTGCATGATAGCCACGTGATCAGTGCATGATCAGTCACGTGATCAGTGCATGATCATCCACGTGATCAGTGCATGATCAGTCACGTGATCAGTGCATGATCAGACGTGATCAGTGCATGATCAGTCACGTGATCAGTGCATGATCAGCCACGTGATCAGTGCATGATAGCCACGTGATCAGTGCATGATAGCACGTGATCAGTGCATGATCAGTCACGTGATCAGTGCATGATCAGCCACGTGATCAGTGCATGATAGCCACGTGATCAGTGCATGATCAGTCACGTGATCAGTGCATGATCAGTCACGTGATCAGTGCATGATCAGTCACGTGATCAGTGCATGATCAGCCACGTGATCAGTGCATGATCAGTCACGTGATCAGTGCATGATAGCCCGTGATCAGTGCATGATCAGTCACGTGATCAGTGCATGATCAGCCACGTGATCAGTGCATGATAGCCACGTGATCAGTGCATGATCAGTCACGTGATCAGTGCATGATCAGCCACGTGATCAGTGCATGATCAGCCACGTGATCAGTGCATGATCAGTCACGTGATCAGTGCATGATCAGTCACGTGATCAGTGCATGATCAGCCACGTGATCAGTGCATGATCAGTCACGTGATCAGTGCATGATCAGCCACGTGATCAGTGCATGATCAGTCGTGTAGTCAGTGCATGATAGCCCGTGATCAGTGCATGATCAGTCACGTGATCAGTGCATGATCAGCCACGTGATCAGTGCATGATAGCCACGTGATCAGTGCATGATCAGTCACGTGATCAGTGCATGATCAGCCACGTGATCAGTGCATGATCAGCCACGTGATCAGTGCATGACAATTACGTGATCAGTGCATGATCAGCCACGTGATCAGTGCATGATAGCCACGTGATCAGTGCATGATCAGTCACGTGATCAGTGTATGATCAGCCACGTGAACAGTGCATGCTCAGTCACGTGATCAGGGCCTGCTGAGCTGCGTGATTACTGTCTGCTCATCTGCTTGACAATTGCCAGCTGAGCTGCACGATTCCTGCCTGTCATCTGCTTGACAATTGCCAGCTGTGCTGCGTAATTCCTGCCTGCTCAGCTGCTTGATTATTGCCAGCTGAGCAGCATGATTTCTCAGCTGAGTTCCATGATTATTGCCTGCTGACTGATTCGTGCCTACTCAGCTCTTTGTTCATTGCCTCCAGAGGCACATGATCAGTGTATGATACCAAACATGATCAGCACATGATCAGTCACATGATCAGTGCATGATAAGCCACGTGATCAGTGCATGATCAGTACGTGATCAGTGCATGATCAGTCATGTGATCAGTGCATGATAGCTGCGTGATCAGTGCATGATCAGCCACGTGATCAGTGCATGATAGCCACGTGATCAGTGCATGATCAGCCACGTGATCAGTGCATGATCAGTCACGTGATCAGTGCATGATCAGCCACGTGATCAGTGCATGATCAGTCACGTGATCAGTGCATGGTAGCTACGTGATCATTGCATGATCAGCCACGTGATCAGTGCATGATAGCCACGTGATCAGTGCATGATCAGTCACGTGATCAGTGCATGATCATCCACGTGATCAGTGCATGATCAGTCACGTGATCAGTGCATGATCAGACGTGATCAGTGCATGATCAGTCACGTGATCAGTGCATGATCAGCCACGTGATCAGTGCATGATAGCCACGTGATCAGTGCATGATAGCCACGTGATCAGTGCATGATCAGTCACGTGATCAGTGCATGATCAGCCACGTGATCAGTGCATGATAGCCACGTGATCAGTGCATGATCAGTCACGTGATCAGTGCATGATCAGTCACGTGATCAGTGCATGATCAGTCACGTGATCAGTGCATGATCAGCCACGTGATCAGTGCATGATCAGCCATGTGATCAGTGCATGATAGCCCGTGATCAGTGCATGATCAGTCACGTGATCAGTGCATGATCAGCCACGTGATCAGTGCATGATAGCCACGTGATCAGTGCATGATCAGTCACGTGATCAGTGCATGATCAGCCACGTGATCAGTGCATGATAGCCACGTGATCAGTGCATGATCAGCCACGTGATCAGTGCATGATCAGTCACGTGATCAGTGCATGATCAGCCACGTGATCAGTGCATGATCAGGCACGTGATCAGTGCATGATCAGCCACGTGATCAGTGCATGATAGCCACGTGATCAGTGCATGATCAGTCACGTGATCAGTGCATGATCAGTCACGTGATCAGTGCATGATCAGCCACGTGATCAGTGCATGATCAGCCACGTGATCAGTGCATGATCAATTACGTGATCAGTGCATGATCAGTCACGTGACCAGTACATGGTAGCTACGTGATCATTGCATGATCAGCCACGTGAGCAGTGCATGATAGCCACGTGATCAGTGCATGATCAGCCACGTGATCAGTGCATGATCAGTCACGTGATCAGTGCATGATCAGTCACGTGATCAGTGCATGATCAGCCACGTGATCAGTGCATGTGAGTCATGTAGTCAGTGCATGATAGCCCGTGATCAGTGCATGATCAGTCCCGTGATCAGTGCATGATCAGCCACGTGATCAGTGCATGATCAGCCACGTGATCAGTGCATGATCAGTCACGTGATCAGTGCATGATCAGTCACGTGATCAGTGTATGATCAGCCACGTGAACAGTGCATGCTCAGTCACGTGATCAGGGCCTGCTGAGCTGCGTGATTACTGTCTGCTCATCTGCTTGACAATTGCCAGCTGAGCTGCACGATTCCTGCCTGTCATCTGCTTGACAATTGCCAGCTGTGCTGCGTAATTCCTGCCTGCTCAGCTGCTTGATTATTGCCAGCTGAGCAGCATGATTCCTCACAGCTGAGTTCCATGATTATTGCCTGCTGACTGATTCGTGCCTACTCAGCTCTTTGTTCATTGCCTCCAGAGGCACATGATCAGTGTATGATAGCAAACATGATCAGCGCATGATCAGTCACATGATCAGTGCATGATAAGCCACGTGATCAGTGCATGATCAGTCATGTGATCAGTGCATGATCAGTCATGTGATCAGTGCATGGTAGCTGCGTGATCAGTGCATGATCAGCCACGTGATCAGTGCATGATCAGTCACGTGATCAGTGCATGATCAGTCACGTGATCAGTGCATGATCAGTCACGTGATCAGTGCATGATCAGTCACTGATCAGTGCATGATCAGTCACGTGATCAGTGCATGATAGCTACGTGATCAGTGCATGATCAGCCACGTGATCAGTGCATGATAGCCACGTGATCAGTGCATGATCAGCCACGTGATCAGTGCATGATCAGTCACGTGATCGTGTGTGATCAGCCACGTGATCAGTGCATGATAGCCACGTGATCAGTGCATGATAGCCACGTGATCAGTGCATGATCAGTCACGTGATCAGTGCATGATCAGTCACGTGATCAGTGCATGATCAGTCACGTGATCAGTGCATGATCAGCCACGTGATCAGTGCATGATAGCCACGTGATCAGTGCATGATCAGTCACGTGATCAGTGCATGATCAGTCACGTGATCAGTGCATGATCAGCCACGTGATCAGTGCATGATAGCCACGTGATCAGTGCATGATCAGTCACGTGATCAGTGCATGATCAGTCACGTGATCGTGTGTGATCAGCCACGTGATCAGTGCATGATGAGCCACGTGATCAGTGCATGATCAATTACGTGATCAGTGCATGATCAGTCACGTGACCAGTACATGGTTGCTACGTGATCAGTGCATGATCAGCCACGTGATCAGTGCATGATAGCCACGTGATCAGTGCATGATCAGTCACGTGATCAGTGCATGATCAGTCACGTGAACAGTGCATGATCATTTACGTGATCAGTGCATGATCAGTCACGTGACCAGTATATGGTAGCTTCGTGATCATTGCATGACAGCCACGTGAGCAGTGCATGATAGCCACGTGATGTGTGCATGATCAGTTACGTGAGCAGTGTATGATCAGCCACGTGATCAGTGCATGAGTTCCACGTGATCAGTGCATGATATGTCACGTGACAGGTGTGTGATCAGCCACGTGATCAGTGCATGTTCAGCCACGTGATCAGTGCATGATAGCCACGTGATCAGTGCATGATCAGCCACGTGATCAGTGCATGATCAGTCACGTGATCAGTGCATGATCAGTCACGTGATCAGTGCATGATCAGCCACGTGATCAGTGCATGATCAGTCACGTGATCAGTGCATGATAGCTACGTGATCAGTGCATGATCAGCCACGTGATCAGTGCATGATAGCCACGTGATCAGTGCATGATCAGTCACGTGATCAGTGCATGATCAGTCACGTGATCAGTGCATGATCATTTACGTGATCAGTGCATGATCAGTCACGTGACCAGTGCATGGTAGCTACGTGATCATTGCATGATCAGCCACGTGAGCAGTGCATGATAGCCACGTGATCAGTGCATGATCAGTTACGTGATCAGTGTATGATCAGCCACGTGATCAGTGCATGAGTGCCACGTGATCAGTGCATGATCAGTCACGTGATCAGTGCATGATCAGCCACGTGATCAGTGCATGATCAGCCACGTGATCAGTGCATGATAGCCACGTGATCAGTGCATGATCAGTCACGTGATCAGTGCATGATCAGCCACGTGATCAGTGCATGATCAGTCACGTGATCAGTGCATGATCAGCCACGTGATCAGTGCATGATATCCACGTGATCAGTGCATGATCAGTCACGTGATCAGTGCATGATCAGCCACGTGATCAGTGCATGATCAGTCACGTGATCAGTGCATGATCAATTACGTGATCAGTGCATGATCAGTCACGTGACCAGTACATGGTAGCTACGTGATCATTGCATGATCAGCCACGTGAGCAGTGCATGATAGCCACGTGATCAGTGCATGATCAGTCACGTGATCAGTGCATGATCAGTCACTGATCAGTGCATGATCATTTACGTGATCAGTGCATGATCAGTCACGTGATCAGTGCATGATAGCTACGTGATCAGTGCATGATCAGCCACGTGATCAGTGCATGATAGCCACGTGATCAGTGCATGATCAGTCACGTGATCAGTGCATGATCAGCCACGTGATCAGTGCATGATAGCCACGTGATCAGTGCATGATCAGTCACGTGATCAGTGTGATCAGCCACGTGATCAGTGCATGATAGCCACGTGATCAGTGCATGATAGCCACGTGATCAGTGCATGATCAGTCACGTGATCAGTGCATGATCAGTCACGTGATCAGTGCATGATCAGCCACGTGATCAGTGCATGATCAGCCACGTGATCAGTGCATGATCAATCACGTGATCAGTGCATGATCAGTCACGTGACAGTGCATGATAGCTACGTGATCAGTGCATGATCAGCCACGTGATCAGTGCATGATAGCCACGTGATCAGTGCATGATCAGCCACGTGATCAGTGCATGATCAGTCACGTGATCATGTGTGATCAGCCACGTGATCAGTGCATGATCAGCCACGTGATCAGTGCATGATCAATTACGTGATCAGTGCATGATCAGTCACGTGATCAGTGCATGATAGCTACGTGATCAGTGCATGATCAGTCACGTGATCAGTGCATGATCAGTCACGTGATCAGTGCATGATCAGTCACGTGATCAGTGCATGATCAGTTACGTGATCAGTGCATGATCAGTCACGTGATCAGTACATGGTAGCTACGTGATCAGTGCATGATCAGCCACGTGATCAGTGCATGATAGCCACGTGATCAGTGCATGATCAGTCACGTGATCAGTGTATGATCATCCACGTGATCAGTGCATGATCAGTCACGTGATCAGTGCATGATCAGACGTGATCAGTGCATGATCAGTCACGTGATCAGTGCATGATCAGCCACGTGATCAGTGCATGATAGCCACGTGATCAGTGCATGATAGCCAGTGATCAGTGCATGATCAGTCACGTGATCAGTGCATGATCAGCCACGTGATCAGTGCATGATAGCCACTGATCAGTGCATGATCAGTCACGTGATCAGTGCATGATCAGTCACGTGATCAGTGCATGATCAGCCACGTGATCAGTGCATGATCAGTCACGTGATCAGTGCATGATAGCTACGTGATCAGTGCATGATCAGCCACGTGATCAGTGCATGATAGCCACGTGATCAGTGCATGATCAGTCACGTGATCAGTGCATGATCATCCACGTGATCAGTGCATGATCAGTCACGTGATCAGTGCATGATCAGACGTGATCAGTGCATGATCAGTCACGTGATCAGTGCATGATCAGCCACGTGATCAGTGCATGATAGCCACGTGATCAGTGCATGATAGCCAGTGATCAGTGCATGATCAGTCACGTGATCAGTGCATGATCAGCCACGTGATCAGTGCATGATAGCCACGTGATCAGTGCATGATCAGTCACGTGATCAGTGCATGATCAGTCACGTGATCAGTGCATGATCAGTCACGTGATCAGTGCATGATCAGCCACGTGATCAGTGCATGATCAGCCATGTGATCAGTGCATGATAGCCCGTGATCAGTGCATGATCAGTCACGTGATCAGTGCATGATCAGCCACGTGATCAGTGCATGATAGCCACGTGATCAGTGCATGATCAGTCACGTGATCAGTGCATGATCAGCCACGTGATCAGTGCATGATAGCCACGTGATCAGTGCATGATCAGCCACGTGATCAGTGCATGATCAGTCACGTGATCAGTGCATGATCAGCCACGTGATCAGTGCATGATCAGCACGTGATCAGTGCATGATCAGCCACGTGATCAGTGCATGATAGCCACGTGATCAGTGCATGATCAGTCACGTGATCAGTGCATGATCAGTCACGTGATCAGTGCATGATCAGCCACGTGATCAGTGCATGATCAGCCACGTGATCAGTGCATGATCAATTACGTGATCAGTGCATGATCAGTCACGTGACCAGTGCATGGTAGCCACGTGATCAGTGCATGATCAGCCACGTGATCAGTGCATGATAGCCACGTGATCAGTGCATGATCAGTCACGTGATCAGTGCATGATCAGTCACGTGATCAGTGCATGATCAGTTACGTGATCAGTGCATGATCAGTCACGTGATCAGTGCATGTCAGCTACGTGATCAGTGCATGATCAGCCACGTGATCAGTGCATGATAGCCACGTGATCAGTGCATGATCAGCCACGTGATCAGTGCATGATCAGCCACGTGATCAGTGCATGATCAGCCACGTGATCAGTGCATGATCAGCCACGTGATCAGTGCATGATACCACGTGATCAGTGCATGATCAGTCACGTGATCAGTGCATGATCAGCCACGTGATCAGTGCATGATAGTCACGTGATCAGTGCATGATAGCCACGTGATCAGTGCATGATCAGTCACGTGATCAGTGCATGATCAGCCACGTGATCAGTGCATGATCAGCCACGTGATCAGTGCATGATAGCCACGTGATCAGTGCATGATCAGTCACGTGATCAGTGCATGATCAGTCACGTGATCAGTGCATGATCAGCCACGTGATCAGTGCATGATAGCCACGTGATCAGTGCATGATCAGTCACGTGATCAGTGCATGATCAGTCACGTGATCAGTGCATGATCAGCCACGTGATCAGTGCATGATCAATTACGTGATCAGTGCATGATCAGTCACGTGACCAGTGCATGGTAGCTACGTGATCAGTGCATGATCAGCCACGTGATCAGTGCATGATAGCCACGTGATCAGTGCATGATCAGTCACGTGATCAGTGCATGATCAGCCACGTGATCAGTGCATGATCAGTCACGTGATCAGTGCATGATCAGCCACGTGATCAGTGCATGATCAATTACGTGATCAGTGCATGATCAGTCACGTGATCAGTGCATGATAGCCACGTGATCAGTGCATGATCAGCCACGTGATCAGTGCATGATCAGTCACGTGATCAGTGCATGATCAGCCACGTGATCAGTGCATGATCAGTCACGTGATCAGTGCATGATCAGTCACGTGATCAGTGCATGATAGCTACGTGATCAGTGCATGATCAGCCACGTGATCAGTGCATGATAGCCACGTGATCAGTGCATGATCAGTCACGTGATCAGTGCATGATCAGTCACGTGATCAGTGCATGATCAGTCACGTGATCAGTGCATGATCAATCACGTGATCAGTGCATGATCAGTCACGTGATCAGTGCATGATAGCCACGTGATCAGTGCATGATCAGCCACGTGATCAGTGCATGATAGCCACGTGATCAGTGCATGATCAGTCACGTGATCAGTGCATGATCATCCACGTGATCAGTGCATGTGCAGTCACGTGATCAGTGCATGATACCACGTGATCAGTGCATGATCAGTCACGTGATCAGTGCATGATCAGCCACGTGATCAGTGCATGATAGCCACGTGATCAGTGCATGATAGCCAGTGATCAGTGCATGATCAGTCACGTGATCAGTGCATGATCAGCCACGTGATCAGTGCATGATAGCCACTGATCAGTGCATGATCAGTCACGTGATCAGTGCATGATCAGTCACGTGATCAGTGCATGATCAGTCACGTGATCAGTGCATGATCAGTCACGTGATCAGTGCATGATCAGTCACGTGATCAGTGCATGATCAATTCACGTGATCAGTGCATGATCAGTCACGTGATCAGTGCATGATAGCTACGTGATCAGTGCATGATCAGCCACGTGATCAGTGCATGATAGCCACGTGATCAGTGCATGATCAGTCACGTGATCAGTGCATGATCATCCACGTGATCAGTGCATGATCAGTCACGTGATCAGTGCATGATCAGACGTGATCAGTGCATGATCAGTCACGTGATCAGTGCATGATCAGCCACGTGATCAGTGCATGATAGCCACGTGATCAGTGCATGATAGCCAGTGATCAGTGCATGATCAGTCACGTGATCAGTGCATGATCAGCCACGTGATCAGTGCATGATAGCCACGTGATCAGTGCATGATCAGTCACGTGATCAGTGCATGATCAGTCACGTGATCAGTGCATGATCAGTCACGTGATCAGTGCATGATCAGCCACGTGATCAGTGCATGATCAGTCACGTGATCAGTGCATGATAGCCCGTGATCAGTGCATGATCAGTCACGTGATCAGTGCATGATCAGCCACGTGATCAGTGCATGATAGCCACGTGATCAGTGCATGATCAGTCACGTGATCAGTGCATGATCAGCCACGTGATCAGTGCATGATCAGCCACGTGATCAGTGCATGATCAGTCACGTGATCAGTGCATGATCAGTCACGTGATCAGTGCATGATCAGCCACGTGATCAGTGCATGATCAGTCACGTGATCAGTGCATGATCAGCCACGTGATCAGTGCATGATCAGTCATGTGATCAGTGCATGATAGCCCGTGATCAGTGCATGATCAGTCACGTGATCAGTGCATGATCAGCCACGTGATCAGTGCATGATCAGCCACGTGATCAGTGCATGATCAGTCACGTGATCAGTGCATGATCAGCCACGTGATCAGTGCATGATCAGCCACGTGATCAGTGCATGACAACACGTGATCAGTGCATGATCAGCCACGTGATCAGTGCATGATAGCCACGTGATCAGTGCATGATCAGTCACGTGATCAGTGTATGATCAGCCACGTGAACAGTGCATGCTCAGTCACGTGATCAGGGCCTGCTGAGCTGCGTGATTACTGTCTGCTCATCTGCTTGACAATTGCCAGCTGAGCTGCACGATTCCTGCCTGTCATCTGCTTGACAATTGCCAGCTGTGCTGCGTAATTCCTGCCTGCTCAGCTGCTTGATTATTGCCAGCTGAGCAGCATGATTCCTCACAGCTGAGTTCCATGATTATTGCCTGCTGACTGATTCGTGCCTACTCAGCTCTTTGTTCATTGCCTCCAGAGGCACATGATCAGTGTATGATAGCAAACATGATCAGCGCATGATCAGTCACATGATCAGTGCATGATAGCCACGTGATCAGTGCATGATCAGTACGTGATCAGTGCATGATCAGTCATGTGATCAGTGCATGATAGCTGCGTGATCAGTGCATGATCAGCCACGTGATCAGTGCATGATAGCCACGTGATCAGTGCATGATCAGCCACGTGATCAGTGCATGATCAGTCACGTGATCAGTGCATGATCAGCCACGTGATCAGTGCATGATCAGTCACGTGATCAGTGCATGGTAGCTACGTGATCAGTGCATGATCAGCCACGTGATCAGTGCATGATAGCCACGTGATCAGTGCATGATCAGTCACGTGATCAGTGCATGATCAGCCACGTGATCAGTGCATGATCAGTCACGTGATCAGTGCATGATCAGACGTGATCAGTGCATGATCAGTCACGTGATCAGTGCATGATCAGCCACGTGATCAGTGCATGATAGCCACGTGATCAGTGCATGATCAGCCAGTGATCAGTGCATGATCAGTCACGTGATCAGTGCATGATCAGCCACGTGATCAGTGCATGATAGCCACGTGATCAGTGCATGATCAGTCACGTGATCAGTGCATGATCAGTCACGTGATCAGTGCATGATCAGTCACGTGATCAGTGCATGATCAGCCACGTGATCAGTGCATGATCAGCCACGTGATCAGTGCATGATCAGCACGTGATCAGTGCATGATCAGTCACGTGATCAGTGCATGATCAGCCACGTGATCAGTGCATGATAGCCACGTGATCAGTGCATGATCAGCCACGTGATCAGTGCATGATCAGTCACGTGATCAGTGCATGATCAGCCACGTGATCAGTGCATGATCAGCCACGTGATCAGTGCATGATCAATTACGTGATCAGTGCATGATCAGTCACGTGACCAGTGCATGATAGCTACGTGATCATTGCATGATCAGCCACGTGAGCAGTGCATGATAGCCACGTGATCAGTGCATGATCAGCCACGTGATCAGTGCATGATCAGTCACGTGATCAGTGCATGATCAGTCACGTGATCAGTGCATGATCAGCCACGTGATCAGTGCATGTCAGCCACGTGATCAGTGCATGATAGCCCGTGATCAGTGCATGATCAGTCCCGTGATCAGTGCATGATCAGCCACGTGATCAGTGCATGATCAGCCACGTGATCAGTGCATGATCAGTCACATGATCAGTGCATGATCAGTCACGTGATCAGTGTATGATCAGCCACGTGAACAGTGCATGCTCAGTCACGTGATCAGGGCCTGCTGAGCTGCGTGATTACTGTCTGCTCATCTGCTTGACAATTGCCAGCTGAGCTGCACGATTCCTGCCTGTCATCTGCTTGACAATTGCCAGCTGTGCTGCGTAATTCCTGCCTGCTCAGCTGCTTGATTATTGCCAGCTGAGCAGCATGATTCCTCACAGCTGAGTTCCATGATTATTGCCTGCTGACTGATTCGTGCCTACTCAGCTCTTTGTTCATTGCCTCCAGAGGCACATGATCAGTGTATGATAGCAAACATGATCAGCGCATGATCAGTCACATGATCAGCGCATGATAAGCCACGTGATCAGTGCATGATCAGTCACGTGATCAGTGCATGATCAGTCATGTGATCAGTACATAGCTGCGTGATCAGTGCATGATCAGCCACGTGATCAGTGCATGATAGCCACGTGATCAGTGCATGATCAGTCACGTGATCAGTGCATGATCAGTCACGTGATCAGTGCATGATCAGCCACGTGATCAGTGCATGATCAGTCACGTGATCAGTGCATGATCAGTCACGTGACCAGTGCATGGTAGCTACGTGATCATTGCATGATCAGCCACGTGATCAGTGCATGATCAGCCACGTGATCAGTGCATGATCAGTCACGTGATCAGTGCATGATCAGCCACGTGATCAGTGCATGATCAGCCACGTGATCAGTGCATGATCAGCCACGTGATCAGTGCATGATCAGTCACGTGATCAGTGCATGATAGCTGCGTGATCAGTGCATGATCAGCCACGTGATCAGTGCATGATAGCCACGTGATCAGTGCATGATCAGCCACGTGATCAGTGCATGATCAATCACGTGATCAGTGCATGATCAGTCACGTGATCAGTACATGATAGCTACGTGATCAGTGCATGATCAGCCACGTGATCAGTGCATGATAGCCACGTGATCAGTGCATGATAGCCACGTGATCAGTGCATGATCAGTCACGTGATCAGTGCATGATCAGCCACGTGATCAGTGCATGATATCCACGTGATCAGTGCATGATAGCCACGTGATCAGTGCATGATAGCCACGTGATCAGTGCATGATCAGTCACGTGACAGTGTGTGATCAGCCACGTGATCAGTGCATGATGAGCCACGTGATCAGTGCATGATCAATTACGTGATCAGTGCATGATCAGTCACGTGACCAGTACATGGTTGCTACGTGATCAGTGCATGATCAGCCACGTGAGCAGTGCATGATAGCCACGTGATCAGTCACGTGATCAGTGCATGATCAGTCACGTGATCAGTGCATGATCATTTACGTGATCAGTGCATGATCAGTCACGTGACCAGTATATGGTAGCTACGTGATCATTGCATGATCAGCCACGTGATCAGTGCATGATAGCCACGTGATCAGTGCATGATCAGTTACGTGAGCAGTGTATGATCAGCCACGTGATCAGTGCATGAGTTCCACGTGATCAGTGCATGATCAGTCACGTGACAGTGTGTGATCAGCCACGTGATCAGTGCATGATCAGCCACGTGATCAGTGCATGATCAGCCACGTGATCAGTGCATGATCAGCCACGTGATCAGTGCATGATAGCCACGTGATCAGTGCATGATCAGTCACGTGATCAGTGCATGATCAGTCACGTGATCAGTGCATGATCAGCCACGTGATCAGTGCATGATAGCCACGTGATCAGTGCATGATCAGTCACGTGATCAGTGCATGATCAGTCACGTGATCAGTGCATGATCAGCCACGTGATCAGTGCATGATCAATTACGTGATCAGTGCATGATCAGTCACGTGACCAGTGCATGGTAGCCACGTGATCATTGCATGATCAGCCACGTGATCAGTGCATGATAGCCACGTGATCAGTGCATGATCAGTCACGTGATCAGTGCATGATCAGTCACGTGATCAGTGCATGATCAGTTACGTGATCAGTGCATGATCAGTCACGTGATCAGTGCATGTAGCTACGTGATCAGTGCATGATCAGCCACGTGATCAGTGCATGATAGCCACGTGATCAGTGCATGATCAGCACGTGATCAGTGCATGATCAGCCACGTGATCAGTGCATGATCAGCCACGTGATCAGTGCATGATCAGCCACGTGATCAGTGCATGATAGCCACGTGATCAGTGCATGATCAGTCACGTGATCAGTGCATGATCAGCCACGTGATCAGTGCATGATCAGTCACGTGATCAGTGCATGATAGCCACGTGATCAGTGCATGATCAGTCACGTGATCAGTGCATGATCAGTCACGTGATCAGTGCATGATCAGCCACGTGATCAGTGCATGATAGCCACGTGATCAGTGCATGATCAGTCACGTGATCAGTGCATGATCAGTCACGTGATCAGTGCATGATCAGCCACGTGATCAGTGCATGATAGCCACGTGATCAGTGCATGATCAGTCACGTGATCAGTGCATGATCAGTCACGTGATCAGTGCATGATCAGCCACGTGATCAGTGCATGATCAATTACGTGATCAGTGCATGATCAGTCACGTGACCAGTGCATGGTAGCTACGTGATCAGTGCATGATCAGCCACGTGATCAGTGCATGATAGCCACGTGATCAGTGCATGATCAGTCACGTGATCAGTGCATGATCAGCCACGTGATCAGTGCATGATCAGTCACGTGATCAGTGCATGATCAGCCACGTGATCAGTGCATGATCAGTCACGTGATCAGTGCATGATCAGTCACGTGATCAGTGCATGATAGCTACGTGATCAGTGCATGATCAGCCACGTGATCAGTGCATGATCAGTCACGTGATCAGTGCATGATCAGCCACGTGATCAGTGCATGATCAGTCACGTGATCAGTGCATGATCAGTCACGTGATCAGTGCATGATAGCTACGTGATCAGTGCATGATCAGCCACGTGATCAGTGCATGATAGCCACGTGATCAGTGCATGATCAGTCACGTGATCAGTGCATGATCAGTCACGTGATCAGTGCATGATCAGTCACGTGATCAGTGCATGATCAATTACGTGATCAGTGCATGATCAGTCACGTGATCAGTGCATGATAGCTACGTGATCAGTGCATGATCAGCCACGTGATCAGTGCATGATAGCCACGTGATCAGTGCATGATCAGTCACATGATCAGTGCATGATCATCCACGTGATCAGTGCATGATCAGTCACGTGATCAGTGCATGATCAGACGTGATCAGTGCATGATCAGTCACGTGATCAGTGCATGATCAGCCACGTGATCAGTGCATGATAGCCACGTGATCAGTGCATGATAGCACGTGATCAGTGCATGATCAGTCACGTGATCAGTGCATGATCAGCCACGTGATCAGTGCATGATAGCCACTGATCAGTGCATGATCAGTCACGTGATCAGTGCATGATCAGTCACGTGATCAGTGCATGATCAGTCACGTGATCAGTGCATGATCAGCCACGTGATCAGTGCATGATCAGTCACGTGATCAGTGCATGATAGCCCGTGATCAGTGCATGATCAGTCCACGTGATCAGTGCATGATCAGCCACGTGATCAGTGCATGATAGCCACGTGATCAGTGCATGATCAGTCACGTGATCAGTGCATGATCAGCCACGTGATCAGTGCATGATAGCCACGTGATCAGTGCATGATCAGTCACGTGATCAGTGCATGATCAGTCACGTGATCAGTGCATGATCAGCCACGTGATCAGTGCATGATCAGTCACGTGATCAGTGCATGATCAGCCACGTGATCAGTGCATGATCAGTCGTGTAGTCAGTGCATGATAGCCCGTGATCAGTGCATGATCAGTCCGTGATCAGTGCATGATCAGCCACGTGATCAGTGCATGATAGCCACGTGATCAGTGCATGATCAGTCACGTGATCAGTGCATGATCAGCCACGTGATCAGTGCATGATCAGCCACGTGATCAGTGCATGACATTACGTGATCAGTGCATGATCAGCCACGTGATCAGTGCATGATAGCCACGTGATCAGTGCATGATCAGTCACGTGATCAGTGTATGATCAGCCACGTGAACAGTGCATGCTCAGTCACGTGATCAGGGCCTGCTGAGCTGCGTGATTACTGTCTGCTCATCTGCTTGACAATTGCCAGCTGAGCTGCACGATTCCTGCCTGTCATCTGCTTGACAATTGCCAGCTGTGCTGCGTAATTCCTGCCTGCTCAGCTGCTTGATTATTGCCAGCTGAGCAGCATGATTTCTCACAGCTGAGTTCCATGATTATTGCCTGCTGACTGATTCGTGCCTACTCAGCTCTTTGTTCATTGCCTCCAGAGGCACATGATCAGTGTATGATAGCAAACATGATCAGCGCATGATCAGTCACATGATCAGTGCATGATAAGCC
The DNA here is from genome assembly GCF_032452875.1 of Bos javanicus. Lineage (NCBI taxonomy): Eukaryota > Metazoa > Chordata > Mammalia > Artiodactyla > Bovidae > Bos > Bos javanicus. Next base: position 129,488 of record NW_026893743.1, on the reverse strand, counting down.
ACGTGATCAGTGCATGATCAGTACGTGATCAGTGCATGATCAGTCACGTGATCAGTGCATGGTAGCTGCGTGATCAGTGCATGATCAGCCACGTGATCAGTGCATGATAGCCACGTGATCAGTGCATGATCAGCCACGTGATCAGTGCATGATCAGTCACGTGATCAGTGCATGATCAGCCACGTGATCAGTGCATGATCAGTCACGTGATCAGTGCATGGTAGCTACGTGATCATTGCATGATCAGCCACGTGATCAGTGCATGATAGCCACGTGATCAGTGCATGATCAGTCACGTGATCAGTGCATGATCATCCACGTGATCAGTGCATGATCAGTCACGTGATCAGTGCATGATCAGACGTGATCAGTGCATGATCAGTCACGTGATCAGTGCATGATCAGCCACGTGATCAGTGCATGATAGCCACGTGATCAGTGCATGATAGCCAGTGATCAGTGCATGATCAGTCACGTGATCAGTGCATGATCAGCCACGTGATCAGTGCATGATAGCCACGTGATCAGTGCATGATCAGTCACGTGATCAGTGCATGATCAGTCACGTGATCAGTGCATGATCAGTCACGTGATCAGTGCATGATCAGCCACGTGATCAGTGCATGATCAGCCACGTGATCAGTGCATGATAGCCCGTGATCAGTGCATGATCAGTCACGTGATCAGTGCATGATCAGCCACGTGATCAGTGCATGATAGCCACGTGATCAGTGCATGATCAGTCACGTGATCAGTGCATGATCAGCCACGTGATCAGTGCATGATAGCCACGTGATCAGTGCATGATCAGCCACGTGATCAGTGCATGATCAGTCACGTGATCAGTGCATGATCAGCCACGTGATCAGTGCATGATCAGCCACGTGATCAGTGCATGATCAGCCACGTGATCAGTGCATGATAGCCACGTGATCAGTGCATGATCAGTCACGTGATCAGTGCATGATCAGTCACGTGATCAGTGCATGATCAGCCACGTGATCAGTGCATGATCAGCCACGTGATCAGTGCATGATCAGTTACGTGATCAGTGCATGATCAGTCACGTGACCAGTACATGGTAGCTACGTGATCATTGCATGATCAGCCACGTGAGCAGTGCATGATAGCCACGTGATCAGTGCATGATCAGCCACGTGATCAGTGCATGATCAGTCACGTGATCAGTGCATGATCAGTCACGTGATCAGTGCATGATCAGCCACGTGATCAGTGCATGTCAGTCATGTGTCAGTGCATGATAGCCCGTGATCAGTGCATGATCAGTCCCGTGATCAGTGCATGATCAGCCACGTGATCAGTGCATGATCAGCCACGTGATCAGTGCATGATCAGTCACGTGATCAGTGCATGATCAGTCACGTGATCAGTGTATGATCAGCCACGTGAACAGTGCATGCTCAGTCACGTGATCAGGGCCTGCTGAGCTGCGTGATTACTGTCTGCTCATCTGCTTGACAATTGCCAGCTGAGCTGCACGATTCCTGCCTGTCATCTGCTTGACAATTGCCAGCTGTGCTGCGTAATTCCTGCCTGCTCAGCTGCTTGATTATTGCCAGCTGAGCAGCATGATTCCTCACAGCTGAGTTCCATGATTATTGCCTGCTGACTGATTCGTGCCTACTCAGCTCTTTGTTCATTGCCTCCAGAGGCACATGATCAGTGTATGATAGCAAACATGATCAGCGCATGATCAGTCACATGATCAGTGCATGATAAGCCACGTGATCAGTGCATGATCAGTCATGTGATCAGTGCATGATCAGTCATGTGATCAGTGCATGATAGCTGCGTGATCAGTGCATGATCAGCCACGTGATCAGTGCATGATCAGTCACGTGATCAGTGCATGATCAGTCACGTGATCAGTGCATGATCAGTCACGTGATCAGTGCATGATCAGTCACTGATCAGTGCATGATCAGTCACGTGATCAGTGCATGATAGCTACGTGATCAGTGCATGATCAGCCACGTGATCAGTGCATGATAGCCACGTGATCAGTGCATGATCAGCCACGTGATCAGTGCATGATCAGTCACGTGATCGTGTGTGATCAGCCACGTGATCAGTGCATGATAGCCACGTGATCAGTGCATGATAGCCACGTGATCAGTGCATGATCAGTCACGTGATCAGTGCATGATCAGTCACGTGATCAGTGCATGATCAGTCACGTGATCAGTGCATGATCAGCCACGTGATCAGTGCATGATAGCCACGTGATCAGTGCATGATCAGTCACGTGATCAGTGCATGATCAGTCACGTGATCAGTGCATGATCAGCCACGTGATCAGTGCATGATAGCCACGTGATCAGTGCATGATCAGTCACGTGATCAGTGCATGATCAGTCACGTGATCAGTGTGTGATCAGCCACGTGATCAGTGCATGATGAGCCACGTGATCAGTGCATGATCAATTACGTGATCAGTGCATGATCAGTCACGTGACCAGTACATGGTTGCTACGTGATCAGTGCATGATCAGCCACGTGAGCAGTGCATGATAGCCACGTGATCAGTGCATGATCAGTCACGTGATCAGTGCATGATCAGTCACGTGATCAGTGCATGATCATTTACGTGATCAGTGCATGATCAGTCACGTGACCAGTATATGGTAGCACGTGATCATTGCATGACAGCCACGTGAGCAGTGCATGATAGCCACGTGATGTGTGCATGATCAGTTACGTGATCAGTGTATGATCAGCCACGTGATCAGTGCATGAGTTCCACGTGATCAGTGCATGATATGTCACGTGACAGTGTGTGATCAGCCACGTGATCAGTGCATGATCAGCCACGTGATCAGTGCATGATAGCCACGTGATCAGTGCATGATCAGCCACGTGATCAGTGCATGATCAGTCACGTGATCAGTGCATGATCAGTCACGTGATCAGTGCATGATCAGCCACGTGATCAGTGCATGATCAGTCACGTGATCAGTGCATGATAGCTGCGTGATCAGTGCATGATCAGCCACGTGATCAGTGCATGATAGCCACGTGATCAGTGCATGATCAGTCACGTGATCAGTGCATGATCAGTCACGTGATCAGTGCATGATCATTTACGTGATCAGTGCATGATCAGTCACGTGACCAGTGCATGGTAGCTACGTGATCATTGCATGATCAGCCACGTGATCAGTGCATGATAGCCACGTGATCAGTGCATGATCAGTTACGTGATCAGTGTATGATCAGCCACGTGATCAGTGCATGAGTGCCACGTGATCAGTGCATGATCAGTCACGTGATCAGTGCATGATCAGCCACGTGATCAGTGCATGATCAGCCACGTGATCAGTGCATGATAGCCACGTGATCAGTGCATGATCAGTCACGTGATCAGTGCATGATCAGCCACGTGATCAGTGCATGATCAGTCACGTGATCAGTGCATGATCAGCCACGTGATCAGTGCATGATCCACGTGATCAGTGCATGATCAGTCACGTGATCAGTGTATGATCAGCCACGTGATCAGTGCATGATCAGTCACGTGATCAGTGCATGATCAATTACGTGATCAGTGCATGATCAGTCACGTGACCAGTACATGGTTGCTACGTGATCATTGCATGATCAGCCACGTGATCAGTGCATGATAGCCACGTGATCAGTGCATGATCAGTCACGTGATCAGTGCATGATCAGTCACTGATCAGTGCATGATCAGTTACGTGATCAGTGCATGATCAGTCACGTGATCAGTGCATGGTAGCTACGTGATCATTGCATGATCAGCCACGTGATCAGTGCATGATAGCCACGTGATCAGTGCATGATCAGTCACGTGATCAGTGCATGATCAGCCACGTGATCAGTGCATGATAGCCACGTGATCAGTGCATGATCAGTCACGTGATCAGTGCATGATCAGCCACGTGATCAGTGCATGATCAGCCACGTGATCAGTGCATGATCAGCCACGTGATCAGTGCATGATAGCCACGTGATCAGTGCATGATCAGTCACGTGATCAGTGCATGATCAGCACGTGATCAGTGCATGATCAGCCACGTGATCAGTGCATGATCAGTCACGTGATCAGTGCATGGTAGCTACGTGATCAGTGCATGATCAGCCACGTGATCAGTGCATGATAGCCACGTGATCAGTGCATGATCAGCCACGTGATCAGTGCATGATCAGTCACGTGATCAGTGCATGATCAGTCACGTGATCAGTGCATGATCAGCCACGTGATCAGTGCATGATCAGTCATGTGATCAGTGCATGATAGCCCGTGATCAGTGCATGATCAGTCACGTGATCAGTGCATGATCAGCCACGTGATCAGTGCATGATAGCCACGTGATCAGTGCATGATCAGCCACGTGATCAGTGCATGATCAGCCACGTGATCAGTGCATGATCAGTCACGTGATCAGTGCATGATCAGTCACGTGATCAGTGCATGATCAGTCACGTGATCAGTGCATGATAGCCACGTGATCAGTGCATGATCAGTCACGTGATCAGTGCATGATCAGTCACGTGATCAGTGCATGATCAGTCACGTGATCAGTGCATGATCAGCCACGTGATCAGTGCATGATCAGTCACGTGATCAGTGCATGATCAGCCACGTGATCAGTGCATGTCAGTCATGTGATCAGTGCATGATAGCCCGTGATCAGTGCATGATCAGTCCCGTGATCAGTGCATGATCAGCCACGTGATCAGTGCATGATCAGCCACGTGATCAGTGCATGATCAGTCACGTGATCAGTGCATGATCAGTCACGTGATCAGTGTATGATCAGCCACGTGAACAGTGCATGCTCAGTCACGTGATCAGGGCCTGCTGAGCTGCGTGATTACTGTCTGCTCATCTGCTTGACAATTGCCAGCTGAGCTGCACGATTCCTGCCTGTCATCTGCTTGACAATTGCCAGCTGTGCTGCGTAATTCCTGCCTGCTCAGCTGCTTGATTATTGCCAGCTGAGCAGCATGATTTCTCAGAGCTGAGTTCCATGATTATTGCCTGCTGACTGATTCGTGCCTACTCAGCTCTTTGTTCATTGCCTCCAGAGGCACATGATCAGTGTATGATAGCAAACATGATCAGCGCATGATCAGTCACATGATCAGTGCATGATAAGCCACGTGATCAGTGCATGATCAGTCATGTGATCAGTGCATGATCAGTCACGTGATCAGTGCATGATAGCCACGTGATCAGTGCATGATCAGCCACGTGATCAGTGCATGATAGCCACGTGATCAGTGCATGATCAGTCCGTGATCAGTGCATGATCAGTCACGTGATCAGTGCATGATCAGTCACGTGATCAGTGCATGATCAGTCACGTGATCAGTGCATGATCAGTCACGTGACCAGTGCATGATAGCTACGTGATCAGTGCATGATCAGCCACGTGATCAGTGCATGATAGCCACGTGATCAGTGCATGATCAGCCACGTGATCAGTGCATGATCAGTCACGTGATCAGTGCATGATCAGCCACGTGATCAGTGCATGATCAGCCACGTGATCAGTGCATGATCAGCCACGTGATCAGTGCATGATCAGTCACGTGATCAGTGCATGATCAGCCACGTGATCAGTGCATGATCAGTCACGTGATCAGTGCATGATAGCCACGTGATCAGTGCATGATCAGTCACGTGATCAGTGCATGATCAGCCACGTGATCAGTGCATGATAGCCACGTGATCAGTGCATGATCAGCCACGTGATCAGTGCATGATAGCCACGTGATCAGTGCATGATCAGTCACGTGATCAGTGCATGATCAGCCACGTGATCAGTGCATGATAGCCACGTGATCAGTCACGTGATCAGTGCATGATCAGCCACGTGATCAGTGCATGATAGCCACGTGATCAGTGCATGATCAGTCACGTGATCAGTGCATGATCAGTCACGTGATCAGTGCATGATCAGTCACGTGATCAGTGCATGATCAGTCACGTGACCAGTGCATGGTAGCTACGTGATCATTGCATGATCAGCCACGTGATCAGTGCATGATAGCCACGTGATCAGTGCATGATCAGTCACGTGATCAGTGTATGATCAGCCACGTGATCAGTGCATGATGCCACGTGATCAGTGCATGATCAGCCACGTGATCAGTGCATGATAGCCACGTGATCAGTGCATGATCAGTCACGTGATCAGTGCATGATCAGCCACGTGATCAGTGCATGATCAGCCACGTGATCAGTGCATGATCAGTCACGTGATCAGTGCATGATCAGTCACGTGACCAGTACATGGTAGCTACGTGATCAGTGCATGATCAGCCACGTGATCAGTGCATGATAGCCACGTGATCAGTGCATGATCAGTCACGTGATCAGTGCATGATCAGTCACGTGATCAGTGCATGATCAGGCACGTGATCAGTGTATGATCAGCCACGTGATCAGTGCATGATAGCCACGTGATCAGTGCATGATCAGTCACGTGATCAGTGCATGATCAGTCACGTGATCAGTGCATGATCAGCCACGTGATCAGTGCATGATCAGCCACGTGATCAGTGCATGATCAATTACGTGATCAGTGCATGATCAGTCACGTGATCAGTGCATGGTAGCTACGTGATCAGTGCATGATCAGCCACGTGATCAGTGCATGATAGCCACGTGATCAGTGCATGATCAGTCACGTGATCAGTGCATGATCAGTCACGTGATCAGTGCATGATCAGTCACTGATCAGTGCATGATCAATCACGTGATCAGTGCATGATCAGTCACGTGATCAGTGCATGATAGCTACGTGATCAGTGCATGATCAGCCACGTGATCAGTGCATGATAGCCACGTGATCAGTGCATGATCAGTCACGTGATCAGTGCATGATCAGCCACGTGATCAGTGCATGATCAGCCACGTGATCAGTGCATGATCAGTCACGTGATCAGTGCATGATCAGCCACGTGATCAGTGCATGATCAGTCACGTGATCAGTGCATGATCAGTCACGTGATCAGTGCATGATCATCCACGTGATCAGTGCATGATCAGTCATGTGATCAGTGCATGATAGCCCGTGATCAGTGCATGATCAGTCACGTGATCAGTGCATGATCAGCCACGTGATCAGTGCATGATAGCCACGTGATCAGTGCATGATCAGTCACGTGATCAGTGCATGATAGCCACGTGATCAGTGCATGATCAGTCACGTGATCAGTGCATGATCAGCCACGTGATCAGTGCATGATAGCCACGTGATCAGTGCATGATCAGCACGTGATCAGTGCATGATCAGTCACGTGATCAGTGCATGATCAGTCACGTGATCAGTGCATGATCAGCCACGTGATCAGTGCATGATCAGCCACGTGATCAGTGCATGATCAATTACGTGATCAGTGCATGATCAGTCACGTGATCAGTGCATGATAGCTACGTGATCAGTGCATGATCAGCCACGTGATCAGTGCATGATAGCCACGTGATCAGTGCATGATATCCACGTGATCAGTGCATGATAGCCACGTGATCAGTGCATGATAGCCACGTGATCAGTGCATGATCAGTCACGTGATCATGTGTGATCAGCCACGTGATCAGTGCATGATCAGCCACGTGATCAGTGCATGATCAGTCACGTGACCAGTACATGGTTGCTACGTGATCGTTGCATGATCAGCCACGTGAGCAGAGCATGATAGCCACGTGATCAGTGCATGATCAGTCACGTGATCAGTACATGATCAGTCACGTGAACAGTGCATGATCATTTACGTGATCTGTGCATGATCAGTCACGTGACCAGTATATGGTAGCTACGTGATCATTCCATGACGAGCCACGTGATCAGTGCATGATAGCCACGTGATGTGTGCATGATCAGTTACGTGAGCAGAGTATGATCAGCCACGTGATCAGTGCATGAGTGCCACGTGATCAGTGCATGATATGTCACGTGACAGGTGTGTGATCAGCCACGTGAACAGTGCATGTTCAGCCACGTGATCAGTGCATGATAGCCACGTGATCAGTGCATGATCAGTTACGTGAGCAGTGTATGATCAGCCACGTGATCAGTGCATGGTCAGACACGTGAACAGTGTATGATCAGCCACGTGATCAGTGCATGATATCCAAGTGATCAGTGCATGATCATCACGTGATCAGTGTATGATCAGCCACGTGAACAGTGCATGCTCAGTCACGTGATCAGGGCCTGCTGAGCTGCGTGATTACTGTCTGCTCATCTGCTTGACAATTGCCAGCTGAGCTGCACGATTCCTGCCTGCTCAGCTGCTTGATTATTGCCAGCTGAGCAGCATGATTCCTCACACCTGAGTTCCATGATTATTGCCTGCTGACTGTTTGATTCGTGCCTACTCAGCTCTTTGTTTATTGCCTCCAGAGGCACATGATCAGTGTATGATAGCAAACATGATCAGCGCATGATCAGTCACATGATCAGCGCCATTAAGTCACGTGATCACTACATGATAGTCATGTGATCAGTCCATGCTCAGTCACGGTATCAGTGCATGATCAGCCACGTGATCAGTGCATGATCAGCCACGTGATCAGTGCATGATAGCCATGTGATCAGTGCATGATTAGTCACGTGATCAGTGCATGATCAGTCACGTGATCAGTGCATGATCAGCCACGTGATCAGTGCATGATCAGTCACCTGATGGGTGTATGATCAGTCACGTGACCAGTACATGGTAGCTACATGATCATTGCATGATCAGCCACGTGAGTAGTGCATGATAGCCACGTGATCAGTGCATGATCAGTCACGTGATCAGTGCATGATCAGTCACGTGATCAGTGCATGATCAGTCACGTGATCAGTGCATGATCAGCCACGTGATCAGTGCATGATCAGCCACGTGATCAGTGCATGATCAGACACGTGATCAGTGCATGATCAGTCACGTGATCAGTGCATGATCAGCCACGTGATCAGTGCATGATCAGGCACGTGATCAGTGCATGTCAGCCACGTGATCAGTGCATGATAGCCACGTGATCAGTGCATGATCAGTCACGTGATCAGTGCATGATCAGTCACGTGATCAGTGCATGATCAGCCACGTGATCAGTGCATGATCAGCCACGTGATCAGTGCATGATCAATTACGTGATCAGTGCATGATCAGTCACGTGACCAGTACATGGTAGCTACGTGATCATTGCATGATCAGCCACGTGATCAGTGCATGATAGCCACGTGATCAGTGCATGATCAGCCACGTGATCAGTGCATGATCAGTCACGTGATCAGTGCATGATCAGTCACGTGATCAGTGCATGATCAGCCACGTGATCAGTGCATGTCAGTCACGTGTCAGTGCATGATAGCCCGTGATCAGTGCATGATCAGTCCCGTGATCAGTGCATGATCAGCCACGTGATCAGTGCATGATAGCCACGTGATCAGTGCATGATCAGTCACGTGATCAGTGCATGATCAGTCACGTGATCAGTGTATGATCAGCCACGTGAACAGTGCATGCTCAGTCACGTGATCAGGGCCTGCTGAGCTGCGTGATTACTGTCTGCTCATCTGCTTGACAATTGCCAGCTGAGCTGCACGATTCCTGCCTGTCATCTGCTTGACAATTGCCAGCTGTGCTGCGTAATTCCTGCCTGCTCAGCTGCTTGATTATTGCCAGCTGAGCAGCATGATTTCTCAGAGCTGAGTTCCATGATTATTGCCTGCTGACTGATTCGTGCCTACTCAGCTCTTTGTTCATTGCCTCCAGAGGCACATGATCAGTGTATGACAGCAAACATGATCAGCACATGATCAGTCACATGATCAGTGCATGATAAGCCACGTGATCAGTGCATGATCAGTCATGTGATCAGTGCATGATCAGTCATGTGATCAGTACATGGTAGCTGCGTGATCAGTGCATGATCAGCCACGTGATCAGTGCATGATCAGTCACGTGATCAGTGCATGATCAGTCACGTGATCAGTGCATGATCAGTCACGTGATCAGTGCATGATAGCTACGTGATCAGTGCATGATCAGCCACGTGATCAGTGCATGATAGCCACGTGATCAGTGCATGATCAGCCACGTGATCAGTGCATGATCAGTCACGTGATACGTGTGTGATCAGCCACGTGATCAGTGCATGATCAGCCACGTGATCAGTGCATGATAGCCACGTGATCAGTGCATGATCAGTCACGTGATCAGTGCATGATCAGTCACGTGATCAGTGCATGATCAGTCACGTGATCAGTGCATGATCAGCCACGTGATCAGTGCATGATAGCCACGTGATCAGTGCATGATCAGTCACGTGATCAGTGCATGATCAGTCACGTGATCAGTGCATGATCAGCCACGTGATCAGTGCATGATAGCCACGTGATCAGTGCATGATCAGTCACGTGATCAGTGCATGATCAGTCACGTGATCGTGTGTGATCAGCCACGTGATCAGTGCATGATGAGCCACGTGATCAGTGCATGATCAATTACGTGATCAGTGCATGATCAGTCACGTGACCAGTACATGGTTGCTACGTGATCAGCATGATCAGCCACGTGAGCAGTGCATGATAGCCACGTGATCAGTGCATGATCAGTCACGTGATCAGTGCATGATCAGTCACGTGATCAGTGCATGATCATTTACGTGATCAGTGCATGATCAGTCACGTGACCAGTATATGGTAGCTACGTGATCATTGCATGATCAGCCACGTGAGCAGTGCATGATAGCCACGTGATCAGTGCATGATCAGTTACGTGAGCAGTGTATGATCAGCCACGTGATCAGTGCATGAGTGCCACGTGATCAGTGCATGATCAGCCACGTGATCAGTGCATGATAGCCACGTGATCAGTGCATGATCAGTCACGTGATCAGTGCATGATCAGCCACGTGATCAGTGCATGATCAGCCACGTGATCAGTGCATGATCAGTCACGTGATCAGTGCATGATCAGTCACGTGACCAGTGCATGGTAGCTACGTGATCAGTGCATGATCAGCCACGTGATCAGTGCATGATAGCCACGTGATCAGTGCATGATCAGTCACGTGATCAGTGCATGATCAGTCACGTGATCAGTGCATGATCAGGCACGTGATCAGTGCATGATCAGCCACGTGATCAGTGCATGATAGCCACGTGATCAGTGCATGATCAGTCACGTGATCAGTGCATGATCAGTCACGTGATCAGTGCATGATCAGCCACGTGATCAGTGCATGATCAGCCACGTGATCAGTGCATGATCAATTACGTGATCAGTGCATGATCAGTCACGTGATCAGTGCATGGTAGCTACGTGATCAGTGCATGATCAGCCACGTGATCAGTGCATGATAGCCACGTGATCAGTGCATGATCAGTCACGTGATCAGTGCATGATCAGTCACGTGATCAGTGCATGATCAGTCACTGATCAGTGCATGATCAATCACGTGATCAGTGCATGATCAGTCACGTGATCAGTGCATGATAGCTACGTGATCAGTGCATGATCAGCCACGTGATCAGTGCATGATAGCCACGTGATCAGTGCATGATCAGTCACGTGATCAGTGCATGATCAGCCACGTGATCAGTGCATGATCAGCCACGTGATCAGTGCATGATCAGTCACGTGATCAGTGCATGATCAGCCACGTGATCAGTGCATGATCAGTCACGTGATCAGTGCATGATCAGTCACGTGATCAGTGCATGATCAGCCACGTGATCAGTGCATGATCAGTCATGTGATCAGTGCATGATAGCCCGTGATCAGTGCATGATCAGTCCCGTGATCAGTGCATGATCAGCCACGTGATCAGTGCATGATAGCCACGTGATCAGTGCATGATCAGTCACGTGATCAGTGCATGATAGCCACGTGATCAGTGCATGATCAGTCACGTGATCAGTGCATGATCAGCCACGTGATCAGTGCATGATAGCCACGTGATCAGTGCATGATAGCCACGTGATCAGTGCATGATCAGTCACGTGATCAGTGCATGATCAGTCACGTGATCAGTGCATGATCAGCCACGTGATCAGTGCATGATCAGCCACGTGATCAGTGCATGATCATTACGTGATCAGTGCATGATCAGTCACGTGATCAGTGCATGATAGCTACGTGATCAGTGCATGATCAGCCACGTGATCAGTGCATGATAGCCACGTGATCAGTGCATGATAGCCACGTGATCAGTGCATGATAGCCACGTGATCAGTGCATAGCCACGTGATCAGTGCATGATCAGTCACGTGATCATGTGTGATCAGCCACGTGATCAGTGCATGATCAGCCACGTGATCAGTGCATGATCAGTCACGTGACCAGTACATGGTTGCTACGTGATCGTTGCATGATCAGCCACGTGAGCAGAGCATGATAGCCACGTGATCAGTGCATGATCAGTCACGTGATCAGTACATGATCAGTCACGTGAACAGTGCATGATCATTTACGTGATCTGTGCATGATCAGTCACGTGACCAGTATATGGTAGCTACGTGATCATTCCATGACGAGCCACGTGATCAGTGCATGATAGCCACGTGATGTGTGCATGATCAGTTACGTGAGCAGAGTATGATCAGCCACGTGATCAGTGCATGAGTGCCACGTGATCAGTGCATGATATGTCACGTGACAGGTGTGTGATCAGCCACGTGAACAGTGCATGTTCAGCCACGTGATCAGTGCATGATAGCCACGTGATCAGTGCATGATCAGTTACGTGAGCAGTGTATGATCAGCCACGTGATCAGTGCATGGTCAGACACGTGAACAGTGTATGATCAGCCACGTGATCAGTGCATGATATCCAAGTGATCAGTGCATGATCATCACGTGATCAGTGTATGATCAGCCACGTGAACAGTGCATGCTCAGTCACGTGATCAGGGCCTGCTGAGCTGCGTGATTACTGTCTGCTCATCTGCTTGACAATTGCCAGCTGAGCTGCACGATTCCTGCCTGCTCAGCTGCTTGATTATTGCCAGCTGAGCAGCATGATTCCTCACACCTGAGTTCCATGATTATTGCCTGCTGACTGTTTGATTCGTGCCTACTCAGCTCTTTGTTTATTGCCTCCAGAGGCACATGATCAGTGTATGATAGCAAACATGATCAGCGCATGATCAGTCACATGATCAGCGCCATTAAGTCACGTGATCACTACATGATAGTCATGTGATCAGTCCATGCTCAGTCACGGTATCAGTGCATGATCAGCCACGTGATCAGTGCATGATCAGCCACGTGATCAGTGCATGATAGCCATGTGATCAGTGCATGATTAGTCACGTGATCAGTGCATGATCAGTCACGTGATCAGTGCATGATCAGCCACGTGATCAGTGCATGATCAGTCACCTGATGGGTGTATGATCAGTCACGTGACCAGTACATGGTAGCTACATGATCATTGCATGATCAGCCACGTGAGTAGTGCATGATAGCCACGTGATCAGTGCATGATCAGTCACGTGATCAGTGCATGATCAGTCACGTGATCAGTGCATGATCAGTCACGTGATCAGTGCATGATCAGCCACGTGATCAGTGCATGATCAGCCACGTGATCAGTGCATGATCAGACACGTGATCAGTGCATGATCAGTCACGTGATCAGTGCATGATCAGCCACGTGATCAGTGCATGATCAGGCACGTGATCAGTGCATGTCAGCCACGTGATCAGTGCATGATAGCCACGTGATCAGTGCATGATCAGTCACGTGATCAGTGCATGATCAGTCACGTGATCAGTGCATGATCAGCCACGTGATCAGTGCATGATCAGCCACGTGATCAGTGCATGATCAATTACGTGATCAGTGCATGATCAGTCACGTGACCAGTACATGGTAGCTACGTGATCATTGCCATGATCAGCCACGTGATCAGTGCATGATAGCCACGTGATCAGTGCATGATCAGCCACGTGATCAGTGCATGATCAGTCACGTGATCAGTGCATGATCAGTCACGTGATCAGTGCATGATCAGCCACGTGATCAGTGCATGTCAGTCACGTATCAGTGCATGATAGCCGTGATCAGTGCATGATCAGTCCCGTGATCAGTGTATGATCAGCCACGTGATCAGTGCATGATAGCCACGTGATCAGTGCATGATCAGTCACGTGATCAGTGCATGATCAGTCACGTGATCAGTGTATGATCAGCCACGTGAACAGTGCATGCTCAGTCACGTGATCAGGGCCTGCTGAGCTGCGTGATTACTGTCTGCTCATCTGCTTGACAATTGCCAGCTGAGCTGCACGATTCCTGCCTGTCATCTGCTTGACAATTGCCAGCTGTGCTGCGTAATTCCTGCCTGCTCAGCTGCTTGATTATTGCCAGCTGAGCAGCATGATTTCTCACAGCTGAGTTCCATGATTATTGCCTGCTGACTGATTCGTGCCTACTCAGCTCTTTGTTCATTGCCTCCAGAGGCACATGATCAGTGTATGATAGCAAACATGATCAGCACATGATCAGTCACATGATCAGTGCATGATAAGCCACGTGATCAGTGCATGATCAATTCATGTGATCAGTGCATGATCAGTCATGTGATCAGTGCATGGTAGCTGCGTGATCAGTGCATGATCAGCCACGTGATCAGTGCATGATCAGTCACGTGATCAGTGCATGATCAGTCACGTGATCAGTGCATGATCAGTCACGTGATCAGTGCATGATAGCTACGTGATCAGTGCATGATCAGCCACGTGATCAGTGCATGATAGCCACGTGATCAGTGCATGATCAGCCACGTGATCAGTGCATGATCAGTCACGTGATCGTGTGTGATCAGCCACGTGATCAGTGCATGATAGCCACGTGATCAGTGCATGATAGCCACGTGATCAGTGCATGATCAGTCACGTGATCAGTGCATGATCAGTCACGTGATCAGTGCATGATCAGTCACGTGATCAGTGCATGATCAGCCACGTGATCAGTGCATGATAGCCACGTGATCAGTGCATGATCAGTCACGTGATCAGTGCATGATCAGTCACGTGATCAGTGCATGATCAGCCACGTGATCAGTGCATGATAGCCACGTGATCAGTGCATGATCAGTCACGTGATCAGTGCATGATCAGTCACGTGATACGTGTGTGATCAGCCACGTGATCAGTGCATGATGAGCCACGTGATCAGTGCATGATCAATTACGTGATCAGTGCATGATCAGTCACGTGACCAGTACATGGTTGCTACGTGATCAGTGCATGATCAGCCACGTGAGCAGTGCATGATAGCCACGTGATCAGTGCATGATCAGTCACGTGATCAGTGCATGATCAGTCACGTGATCAGTGCATGATCATTTACGTGATCAGTGCATGATCAGTCACGTGACCAGTATATGGTACCTACGTGATCATTGCATGATCAGCCACGTGAGCAGTGCATGATAGCCACGTGATCAGTGCATGATCAGTTACGTGAGCAGTGTATGATCAGCCACGTGATCAGTGCATGAGTGCCACGTGATCAGTGCATGATCAGCCACGTGATCAGTGCATGATAGCCACGTGATCAGTGCATGATCAGTCACGTGATCAGTGCATGATCAGCCACGTGATCAGTGCATGATCAGCCACGTGATCAGTGCATGATCAGTCACGTGATCAGTGCATGATCAGTCACGTGACCAGTGCATGATAGCTACGTGATCAGTGCATGATCAGCCACGTGATCAGTGCATGATAGCCACGTGATCAGTGCATGATCAGTCACGTGATCAGTGCATGATCAGTCATGTGATCAGTGCATGATCAGGCACGTGATCAGTGCATGATCAGCCACGTGATCAGTGCATGATAGCCACGTGATCAGTGCATGATCAGTCACGTGATCAGTGCATGATCAGTCACGTGATCAGTGCATGATCAGCCACGTGATCAGTGCATGATCAGCCACGTGATCAGTGCATGATCAATTACGTGATCAGTGCATGATCAGTCACGTGATCAGTATATGGTAGCTACGTGATCAGTGCATGATCAGCCACGTGATCAGTGCATGATAGCCACGTGATCAGTGCATGATCAGTCACGTGATCAGTGCATGATCAGTCACGTGATCAGTGCATGATCAGTCACTGATCAGTGCATGATCAATCACGTGATCAGTGCATGATCAGTCACGTGATCAGTGCATGATAGCTACGTGATCAGTGCATGATCAGCCACGTGATCAGTGCATGATAGCCACGTGATCAGTGCATGATCAGTCACGTGATCAGTGCATGATCAGCCACGTGATCAGTGCATGATCAGCCACGTGATCAGTGCATGATCAGTCACGTGATCAGTGCATGATCAGCCACGTGATCAGTGCATGATCAGTCACGTGATCAGTGCATGATCAGTCACGTGATCAGTGCATGATCAGCCACGTGATCAGTGCATGATCAGTCATGTGATCAGTGCATGATAGCCCGTGATCAGTGCATGATCAGTCACGTGATCAGTGCATGATCAGCCACGTGATCAGTGCATGATAGCCACGTGATCAGTGCATGATCAGTCACGTGATCAGTGCATGATAGCCACGTGATCAGTGCATGATCAGTCACGTGATCAGTGCATGATCAGCCACGTGATCAGTGCATGATAGCCACGTGATCAGTGCATGATAGCCACGTGATCAGTGCATGATCAGTCACGTGATCAGTGCATGATCAGTCACGTGATCAGTGCATGATCAGCCACGTGATCAGTGCATGATCAGCCACGTGATCAGTGCATGATCAATTACGTGATCAGTGCATGATCAGTCACGTGATCAGTGCATGATAGCTACGTGATCAGTGCATGATCAGCCACGTGATCAGTGCATGATAGCCACGTGATCAGTGCATGATAGCCACGTGATCAGTGCATGATAGCCACGTGATCAGTGCATGATAGCCACGTGATCAGTGCATGATCAGTCACGTGATCATGTGTGATCAGCCACGTGATCAGTGCATGATCAGCCACGTGATCAGTGCATGATCAGTCACGTGACCAGTACATGGTTGCTACGTGATCGTTGCATGATCAGCCACGTGAGCAGAGCATGATAGCCACGTGATCAGTGCATGATCAGTCACGTGATCAGTACATGATCAGTCACGTGAACAGTGCATGATCATTTACGTGATCTGTGCATGATCAGTCACGTGACCAGTATATGGTAGCTACGTGATCATTCCATGACGAGCCACGTGATCAGTGCATGATAGCCACGTGATGTGTGCATGATCAGTTACGTGAGCAGAGTATGATCAGCCACGTGATCAGTGCATGAGTGCCACGTGATCAGTGCATGATATGTCACGTGACAGGTGTGTGATCAGCCACGTGAACAGTGCATGTTCAGCCACGTGATCAGTGCATGATAGCCACGTGATCAGTGCATGATCAGTTACGTGAGCAGTGTATGATCAGCCACGTGATCAGTGCATGGTCAGACACGTGAACAGTGTATGATCAGCCACGTGATCAGTGCATGATATCCAAGTGATCAGTGCATGATCATCACGTGATCAGTGTATGATCAGCCACGTGAACAGTGCATGCTCAGTCACGTGATCAGGGCCTGCTGAGCTGCGTGATTACTGTCTGCTCATCTGCTTGACAATTGCCAGCTGAGCTGCACGATTCCTGCCTGCTCAGCTGCTTGATTATTGCCAGCTGAGCAGCATGATTCCTCACACCTGAGTTCCATGATTATTGCCTGCTGACTGTTTGATTCGTGCCTACTCAGCTCTTTGTTTATTGCCTCCAGAGGCACATGATCAGTGTATGATAGCAAACATGATCAGCGCATGATCAGTCACATGATCAGCGCCATTAAGTCACGTGATCACTACATGATAGTCATGTGATCAGTCCATGCTCAGTCACGGTATCAGTGCATGATCAGCCACGTGATCAGTGCATGATCAGCCACGTGATCAGTTCATGATAGCCATGTGATCAGTGCATGATCAGTCACGTGATCAGTGCATGATCAGTCACGTGATCAGTGCATGATCAGCCACGTGATCAGTGCATGATCAGTCACCTGATGGGTGTATGATCAGTCACGTGACCAGTACATGGTAGCTACATGATCATTGCATGATCAGCCACGTGAGTAGTGCATGATAGCCACGTGATCAGTGCATGATCAGTCACGTGATCAGTGCATGATCAGTCACGTGATCAGTGCATGATCAGTCACGTGATCAGTGCATGATCAGCCACGTGATCAGTGCATGATCAGCCACGTGATCAGTGCATGATCAGTCACGTGATCAGTGCATGATCAGTCACGTGATCAGTGCATGATAGCCACGTGATCAGTGCATGATCAGCCACGTGATCAGTGCATGATAGCCACGTGATCAGTGCATGATCAGTCACGTGATCAGTGCATGATCAGTCACGTGATCAGTGCATGATCAGCCACGTGATCAGTGCATGATCATTACGTGATCAGTGCATGATCAGTCACGTGATCAGTACATGATAGCTACGTGATCAGTGCATGATCAGCCACGTGATCAGTGCATGATAGCCACGTGATCAGTGCATGATCAGTCACGTGATCAGTGCATGATCAGCCACGTGATCAGTGCATGATCAGTCACGTGATCAGTGCATGATCAGTCACGTGATCAGTGCATGATCAGCCACGTGATCAGTGCATGATCAGTCATGTGATCAGTGCATGATAGCCCGTGATCAGTGCATGATCAGTCCCGTGATCAGTGCATGATCAGCCACGTGATCAGTGCATGATAGCCACGTGATCAGTGCATGATCAGCCACGTGATCAGTGCATGATAGCCACGTGATCAGTGCATGACAGTCACGTGATCAGTGCATGATCAGTCACGTGATCAGTGCATGATCAGTCACGTGATCAGTGCATGATCAGTCACGTGATCAGTGCATGATCAGCCACGTGATCAGTGCATGATCAGCCACGTGATCAGTGCATGATCAGCCACGTGATCAGTGCATGATCAGTCACGTGATCAGTGCATGATCAGCCACGTGATCAGTGCATGATCAGTCACGTGATCAGTGCATGATCAGCCACGTGATCAGTGCATGATAGCCACGTGATCAGTGCATGATCAGTCACGTGATCAGTGCATGATCAGTCACGTGATCAGTGCATGATCAGCCACGTGATCAGTGCATGATCAGCCACGTGATCAGTGCATGATCAATTACGTGATCAGTGCATGATCAGTCACGTGACCAGTACATGGTAGCTACGTGATCATTGCATGATCAGCCACGTGAGCAGTGCATGATAGCCACGTGATCAGTGCATGATCAGCCACGTGATCAGTGCATGATCAGTCACGTGATCAGTGCATGATCAGTCACGTGATCAGTGCATGATCAGCCACGTGATCAGTGCATGTCAGTCATGTATCAGTGCATGATAGCCCGTGATCAGTGCATGATCAGTCCCGTGATCAGTGCATGATCAGCCACGTGATCAGTGCATGATCAGCCACGTGATCAGTGCATGATCAGTCACGTGATCAGTGCATGATCAGTCACGTGATCAGTGTATGATCAGCCACGTGAACAGTGCATGCTCAGTCACGTGATCAGGGCCTGCTGAGCTGCGTGATTACTGTCTGCTCATCTGCTTGACAATTGCCAGCTGAGCTGCACGATTCCTGCCTGTCATCTGCTTGACAATTGCCAGCTGTGCTGCGTAATTCCTGCCTGCTCAGCTGCTTGATTATTGCCAGCTGAGCAGCATGATTTCTCAGAGCTGAGTTCCATGATTATTGCCTGCTGACTGATTCGTGCCTACTCAGCTCTTTGTTCATTGCCTCCAGAGGCACATGATCAGTGTATGATAGCAAACATGATCAGCACATGATCAGTCACATGATCAGTGCATGATAAGCCACGTGATCAGTGCATGATCAGTCATGTGATCAGTGCATGATCAGTCATGTGATCAGTGCATGATAGCTGCGTGATCAGTGCATGATCAGCCACGTGATCAGTGCATGATCAGTCACGTGATCAGTGCATGATCAGTCACGTGATCAGTGCATGATCAGTCACGTGATCAGTGCATGATAGCACGTGATCAGTGCATGATCAGCCACGTGATCAGTGCATGATAGCCACGTGATCAGTGCATGATCAGCCACGTGATCAGTGCATGATCAGTCACGTGATAGTGTGTGATCAGCCACGTGATCAGTGCATGATAGCCACGTGATCAGTGCATGATAGCCACGTGATCAGTGCATGATCAGTCACGTGATCAGTGCATGATCAGTCACGTGATCAGTGCATGATCAGTCACGTGATCAGTGCATGATCAGCCACGTGATCAGTGCATGATAGCCACGTGATCAGTGCATGATCAGTCACGTGATCAGTGCATGATCAGTCACGTGATCAGTGCATGATCAGCCACGTG
Organism: Bos javanicus; assembly: GCF_032452875.1. NCBI lineage: Eukaryota > Metazoa > Chordata > Mammalia > Artiodactyla > Bovidae > Bos > Bos javanicus. The sequence goes on along the minus strand of NW_026893743.1, from coordinate 109,036 downwards.
ATCAGTGCATGATAGCCACGTGATCAGTGCATGATCAGTCACGTGATCAGTGCATGATCAGTCACGTGATAGTGTGTGATCAGCCACGTGATCAGTGCATGATGAGCCACGTGATCAGTGCATGATCAATTACGTGATCAGTGCATGATCAGTCACGTGACCAGTACATGGTTGCTACGTGATCAGTGCATGATCAGCCACGTGAGCAGTGCATGATAGCCACGTGATCAGTGCATGATCAGTCACGTGATCAGTGCATGATCAGTCACGTGATCAGTGCATGATCATTTACGTGATCAGTGCATGATCAGTCACGTGACCAGTATATGGTACCTACGTGATCATTGCATGATCAGCCACGTGAGCAGTGCATGATAGCCACGTGATCAGTGCATGATCAGTTACGTGATCAGTGTATGATCAGCCACGTGATCAGTGCATGAGTGCCACGTGATCAGTGCATGATCAGCCACGTGATCAGTGCATGATAGCCACGTGATCAGTGCATGATCAGTCACGTGATCAGTGCATGATCAGCCACGTGATCAGTGCATGATCAGCCACGTGATCAGTGCATGATCAGTCACGTGATCAGTGCATGATCAGTCACGTGACCAGTGCATGATAGCTACGTGATCAGTGCATGATCAGCCACGTGATCAGTGCATGATAGCCACGTGATCAGTGCATGATCAGTCACGTGATCAGTGCATGATCAGTCACGTGATCAGTGCATGATCAGGCACGTGATCAGTGCATGATCAGCCACGTGATCAGTGCATGATAGCCACGTGATCAGTGCATGATCAGTCACGTGATCAGTGCATGATCAGTCACGTGATCAGTGCATGATCAGCCACGTGATCAGTGCATGATCAGCCACGTGATCAGTGCATGATCAATTACGTGATCAGTGCATGATCAGTCACGTGATCAGTGCATGGTAGCTACGTGATCAGTGCATGATCAGCCACGTGATCAGTGCATGATAGCCACGTGATCAGTGCATGATCAGTCACGTGATCAGTGCATGATCAGTCACGTGATCAGTGCATGATCAGTCACTGATCAGTGCATGATCAATCACGTGATCAGTGCATGATCAGTCACGTGATCAGTGCATGATAGCTACGTGATCAGTGCATGATCAGCCACGTGATCAGTGCATGATAGCCACGTGATCAGTGCATGATCAGTCACGTGATCAGTGCATGATCAGCCACGTGATCAGTGCATGATCAGCCACGTGATCAGTGCATGATCAGTCACGTGATCAGTGCATGATCAGCCACGTGATCAGTGCATGATCAGTCACGTGATCAGTGCATGATCAGTCACGTGATCAGTGCATGATCAGCCACGTGATCAGTGCATGATCAGTCACGTGATCAGTGCATGATAGCCCGTGATCAGTGCATGATCAGTCACGTGATCAGTGCATGATCAGCCACGTGATCAGTGCATGATAGCCACGTGATCAGTGCATGATCAGTCACGTGATCAGTGCATGATAGCCACGTGATCAGTGCATGATCAGTCACGTGATCAGTGCATGATCAGCCACGTGATCAGTGCATGATAGCCACGTGATCAGTGCATGATCACGTGATCAGTGCATGATCAGTCACGTGATCAGTGCATGATCAGTCACGTGATCAGTGCATGATCAGCCACGTGATCAGTGCATGATCAGCCACGTGATCAGTGCATGATCAATTACGTGATCAGTGCATGATCAGTCACGTGATCAGTGCATGATAGCTACGTGATCAGTGCATGATCAGCCACGTGATCAGTGCATGATAGCCACGTGATCAGTGCATGATATCCACGTGATCAGTGCATGATAGCCACGTGATCAGTGCATGATAGCCACGTGATCAGTGCATGATCAGTCACGTGATCATGTGTGATCAGCCACGTGATCAGTGCATGATCAGCCACGTGATCAGTGCATGATCAGTCACGTGACCAGTACATGGTTGCTACGTGATCGTTGCATGATCAGCCACGTGAGCAGTGCATGATAGCCACGTGATCAGTGCATGATCAGTCACGTGATCAGTACATGATCAGTCACGTGAACAGTGCATGATCATTTACGTGATCAGTGCATGATCAGTCACGTGACCAGTATATGGTAGCTACGTGATCATTCCATGACGAGCCACGTGATCAGTGCATGATAGCCACGTGATGTGTGCATGATCAGTTACGTGAGCAGAGTATGATCAGCCACGTGATCAGTGCATGAGTGCCACGTGATCAGTGCATGATATGTCACGTGACAGGTGTGTGATCAGCCACGTGAACAGTGAATGTTCAGCCACGTGATCAGTGCATGATAGCCACGTGATCAGTGCATGATCAGTTACGTGAGCAGTGTATGATCAGCCACTTGATCAGTTCATGGTCAGACACGTGAACAGTGTATGATCAGCCACGTGATCAGTGCATGATATCCAAGTGATCAGTGCATGATCATCACGTGATCAGTGTATGATCAGCCACGTGAACAGTGCATGCTCAGTCACGTGATCAGGGCCTGCTGAGCTGCGTGATTACTGTCTGCTGATCTGCTTGACAATTGCCAGCTGAGCTGCACGATTCCTGCCTGCTCAGCTGCTTGATTATTGCCAGCTGAGCAGCATGATTTCTCACACCTGAGTTCCATGATTATTGCCTGCTGACTGTTTGATTCGTGCCTACTCAGCTCTTTGTTTATTGCCTCCAGAGGCACATGATCAGTGTATGATAGCAAACATGATCAGCGCATGATCAGTCACATGATCAGAGCCATTATTCACGTGATCACTACATGATAGTCATGTGATCAGTCCATGCTCAGTCACGGTATCAGTGCATGATCAGCCACGTGATCAGTGCATGATCAGCCACGTGATCAGTGCATGATAGCCATGTGATCAGTGCATGATCAGTCACGTGATCAGTGCATGATCAGTCACGTGATCAGTGCATGATCAGCCACGTGATCAGTGCATGATCAGTCACCTGATGGGTGTATGATCAGTCACGTGACCAGTACATGGTAGCTACATGATCATTGCATGATCAGCCACGTGAGTAGTGCATGATAGCCACGTGATCAGTGCATGATCAGTCACGTGATCAGTGCATGATCAGTCACGTGATCAGTGCATGATCAGTCACGTGATCAGTGCATGATCAGCCACGTGATCAGTGCATGATCAGCCACGTGATCAGTGCATGATCAGTCACGTGATCAGTGCATGATCAGTCACGTGATCAGTGCATGATAGCCACGTGATCAGTGCATGATCAGCCACGTGATCAGTGCATGATAGCCACGTGATCAGTGCATGATCAGTCACGTGATCAGTGCATGATCAGTCACGTGATCAGTGCATGATCAGCCACGTGATCAGTGCATGATCAATTACGTGATCAGTGCATGATCAGTCACGTGATCAGTACATGGTAGCTACGTGATCAGTGCATGATCAGCCACGTGATCAGTGCATGATAGCCACGTGATCAGTGCATGATCAGTCACGTGATCAGTGCATGATCAGCCACGTGATCAGTGCATGATCAGTCACGTGATCAGTGCATGATCAGTCACGTGATCAGTGCATGATCAGCCACGTGATCAGTGCATGATCAGTCATGTGATCAGTGCATGATAGCCCGTGATCAGTGCATGATCAGTCCCGTGATCAGTGCATGATCAGCCACGTGATCAGTGCATGATAGCCACGTGATCAGTGCATGATCAGCCACGTGATCAGTGCATGATCAGCCACGTGATCAGTGCATGACAGTCACGTGATCAGTGCATGATCAGTCACGTGATCAGTGCATGATCAGTCACGTGATCAGTGCATGATCAGCCACGTGATCAGTGCATGATCAGTCACGTGACCAGTGCATGTAGCTACGTGATCAGTGCATGATCAGCCACGTGATCAGTGCATGATAGCCACGTGATCAGTGCATGATCAGTCACGTGATCAGTGCATGATCAGTCACGTGATCAGTGCATGGTAGCTACATGATCAGTGCATGATCAGCCACGTGATCAGTGCATGATCAGTCACGTGATCAGTGCATGATCAGCCACGTGATCAGTGCATGATCAGTCACGTGATCAGTGCATGATCAGTCACGTGATCAGTGCATGATAGCCACGTGATCAGTGCATGATCAGCCACGTGATCAGTGCATGATAGCCACGTGATCAGTGCATGATCAGTCACGTGATCAGTGCATGATCAGTCACGTGATCAGTGCATGATCAGTCACGTGATCAGTGCATGATCAATTACGTGATCAGTGCATGATCAGTCACGTGACCAGTACATGGTAGCTACGTGATCATTGCATGATCAGCCACGTGATCAGTGCATGATAGCCACGTGATCAGTGCATGATCAGTCACATGATCAGTGCATGATCATCCACGTGATCAGTGCATGATCAGTCACGTGATCAGTGCATGATCAGACGTGATCAGTGCATGATCAGTCACGTGATCAGTGCATGATCAGCCACGTGATCAGTGCATGATAGCCACGTGATGAGTGCATGATAGCCAGTGATCAGTGCATGATCAGTCACGTGATCAGTGTATGATCAGCCACGTGATCAGTGCATGATTGCCACGTGATCAGTGCATGATCAGTCACGTGATCAGTGCATGATCAGCCACGTGATCAGTGCATGATCAGCCACGTGATCAGTGCATGATAGCCACGTGATCAGTGCATGATCAGTTACGTGAGCAGTGTATGATCAGCCACGTGATCAGTGCATGGTCAGACACGTGAACAGTGTATGATCAGCCACGTGATCAGTGCATGATATCCAAGTGATCAGTGCATGATCAATCACGTGATCAGTGTATGATCAGCCACGTGAACAGTGCATGCTCAGTCACGTGATCAGGGCCTGCTGAGCTGCGTGATTACTGTCTGCTCATCTGCTTGACAATTGCCAGCTGAGCTGCACGATTCCTGCCTGTCATCTGCTTGACAATTGCCAGCTGTGCTGCGTAATTCCTGCCTGCTCAGCTGCTTGATTATTGCCAGCTGAGCAGCATGATTCCTCACAGCTGAGTTCCATGATTATTGCCTGCTGACTGTTTGATTCGTGCCTACTCAGCTCTTTGTTTATTGCCTCCAGAGGCACATGATCAGTGTATGATAGCAAACATGATCAGCGCATGATCAGTCACATGATCAGCGCCATTAAGTCACGTGATCACTACATGATAGTCATGTGATCAGTCCATGCTCAGTCACGGTATCAGTGCATGATCAGCCACGTGATCAGTGCATGATCTGTCACATGATTAGTGTATGATCATCCACGTGATCAGTGCATGGGCAGTCATGTGATCAGTGCATGATATAGACGTGATCAGTGCATGATCAGTCTCGTGATCAGTGCATGATAGCCACGTGATCAGTGCATGATCAGTCACCTGATGGGTGTATGATCATTCACGTGACCTGTACATGGTAGCTACATGATCATTGCATGATCAGCCACGTGAGTAGTGCATGATAGCCACGTGATCACTGCATGATCAGTCACGTGATCAGTGCATGATCAGTCATGTGACCAGTACATGGTAGCTGCGTGATCATGCATGATCAGCCACGTGAGCAGTGCATGATAGCCACGTGATCAGTGCATGATCAGACACGTGATCAGTGCATGATCAGTCACGTGATCAGTGCATGATCAGCCACGTGATCAGTGCATGATCAGGCACGTGATCAGTGCATGATCAGCCACGTGATCAGTGCATGATAGCCACGTGATCAGTGCATGATCAGTCACGTGATCAGTGCATGATCAGTCACGTGATCAGTGCATGATCAGCCACGTGATCAGTGCATGATCAGCCACGTGATCAGTGCATGATCAGTCACGTGATCAGTGCATGATCAGCCACGTGATCAGTGCATGATCAGCCACGTGATCAGTGCATGATCAGCCACGTGATCAGTGCATGATCAGTCACGTGATCAGTGCATGATAGCCACGTGATCAGTGCATGATCAGTCACGTGATCAGTGCATGATCAGCCACGTGATCAGTGCATGATCAGTCACGTGATCAGTGCATGATCAGTCACGTGATCAGTGCATGATAGCCACGTGATCAGTGCATGATCAGCCACGTGATCAGTGCATGATAGCCACGTGATCAGTGCATGATCAGTCACGTGATCAGTGCATGATCAGTCACGTGATCAGTGCATGATCAGTTACGTGATCAGTGCATGATCAGTCACGTGATCAGTGCATGGTAGCTACGTGATCAGTGCATGATCAGCCACGTGATCAGTGCATGATAGCCACGTGATCAGTGCATGATCAGTCACGTGATCAGTGTATGATCAGCCACGTGATCAGTGCATGATCAGTCACGTGATCAGTGCATGATCAGACGTGATCAGTGCATGATCAGTCACGTGATCAGTGCATGATCAGCCACGTGATCAGTGCATGATAGCCACGTGATCAGTGCATGATAGCCAGTGATCAGTGCATGATCAGTCACGTGATCAGTGCATGATCAGCCACGTGATCAGTGCATGATAGCCACTGATCAGTGCATGATCAGTCACGTGATCAGTGCATGATCAGTCACGTGATCAGTGCATGATCAGTCACGTGATCAGTGCATGATCAGCCACGTGATCAGTGCATGATATCAGTGCATGATCAGCCACGTGATCAGTGCATGATCAGTCACGTGATCAGTGCATGATCAGTCACGTGATCAGTGCATGATAGCTACGTGATCAGTGCATGATCAGCCACGTGATCAGTGCATGATAGCCACGTGATCAGTGCATGATCAGTCACGTGATCAGTGTGATCAGCCACGTGATCAGTGCATGATCAGTCACGTGATCAGTGCATGATCAGTCACGTGATCAGTGCATGATAGCTACGTGATCAGTGCATGATCAGCCACGTGATCAGTGCATGATCAGCCACGTGATCAGTGCATGATCAGTCACGTGATCAGTGCATGATCAGCCACGTGATCAGTGCATGATAGCCACGTGATCAGTGCATGATCAGTCACGTGATCAGTGCATGATCAGCCACGTGATCAGTGCATGATCAGCCACGTGATCAGTGCATGATCAGTCACGTGATCAGTGCATGATCAGTCACGTGATCAGTGCATGATAGCTACGTGATCAGTGCATGATCAGTCACGTGATCAGTGCATGATCAGCCACGTGATCAGTGCATGATCAGTCACGTGATCAGTGCATGATCAGTCACGTGATCAGTGCATGATAGCTACGTGATCAGTGCATGATCAGCCACGTGATCAGTGCATGATAGCCACGTGATCAGTGCATGATCAGTCACGTGATCAGTGCATGATCAGTCACGTGATCAGTGCATGATCAGTTACGTGATCAGTGCATGATCAGTCACGTGATCAGTACATGGTAGCTACGTGATCAGTGCATGATCAGCCACGTGATCAGTGCATGATAGCCACGTGATCAGTGCATGATCAGTCACGTGATCAGTGCATGATCAGCCACGTGATCAGTGCATGATCAGTCACGTGATCAGTGCATGATCAGACGTGATCAGTGCATGATCAGTCACGTGATCAGTGCATGATCAGCCACGTGATCAGTGCATGATAGCCACGTGATCAGTGCATGATAGCCACGTGATCAGTGCATGATCAGTCACGTGATCAGTGCATGATCAGCCACGTGATCAGTGCATGATAGCCACGTGATCAGTGCATGATCAGTCACGTGATCAGTGCATGATCAGTCACGTGATCAGTGCATGATCAGTCACGTGATCGTGCATGATCAGCCACGTGATCAGTGCATGATATCAGTGCATGATCAGCCACGTGATCAGTGCATGATCAGTCACGTGATCAGTGCATGATCAGTCACGTGATCAGTGCATGATAGCTACGTGATCAGTGCATGATCAGCCACGTGATCAGTGCATGATAGCCACGTGATCAGTGCATGATCAGTCACGTGATCAGTGCATGATCAGCCACGTGATCAGTGCATGATCAGTTACGTGATCAGTGCATGATCAGTCACGTGATCAGTGCATGATAGCCACGTGATCAGTGCATGATCAGCCACGTGATCAGTGCATGATCAGCCACGTGATCAGTGCATGATCAGTCACGTGATCAGTGCATGATCAGCCACGTGATCAGTGCATGATCAGCCACGTGATCAGTGCATGATCAGCCACGTGATCAGTGCATGGTCAGACACGTGAACAGTGTATGATCAGCCACGTGATCAGTGCATGATATCCAAGTGATCAGTGCATGATCAATCACGTGATCAGTGTATGATCAGCCACGTGAACAGTGCATGCTCAGTCACGTGATCAGGGCCTGCTGAGCTGCGTGATTACTGTCTGCTCATCTGCTTGACAATTGCCAGCTGAGCTGCACGATTCCTGCCTGTCATCTGCTTGACAATTGCCAGCTGTGCTGCGTAATTCCTGCCTGCTCAGCTGCTTGATTATTGCCAGCTGAGCAGCATGATTCCTCACAGCTGAGTTCCATGATTATTGCCTGCTGACTGTTTGATTCGTGCCTACTCAGCTCTTTGTTTATTGCCTCCAGAGGCACATGATCAGTGTATGATAGCAAACATGATCAGCGCATGATCAGTCACATGATCAGCGCCATTAAGTCACGTGATCACTACATGATAGTCATGTGATCAGTCCATGCTCAGTCACGGTATCAGTGCATGATCAGCCACGTGATCAGTGCATGATCAGCCACGTGATCAGTGCATGATAGCCATGTGATCAGTGCATGATCAGTCACGTGATCAGTGCATGATCAGTCCGTGATCAGTGCATGATCAGCCACGTGATCAGTGCATGATCAGTCACCTGATGGGTGTATGATCAGTCACGTGACCAGTACATGGTAGCTACATGATCATTGCATGATCAGCCACGTGAGTAGTGCATGATAGCCACGTGATCAGTGCATGATCAGTCACGTGATCAGTGCATGATCAGTCATGTGATCAGTGCATGATCAGGCACGTGATCAGTGCATGATCAGCCACGTGATCAGTGCATGATAGCCACGTGATCAGTGCATGATCAGTCACGTGATCAGTGCATGATCAGTCACGTGATCAGTGCATGATCAGCCACGTGATCAGTGCATGATCAGCCACGTGATCAGTGCATGATCAATTACGTGATCAGTGCATGATCAGTCACGTGATCAGTGCATGGTAGCTACGTGATCAGTGCATGATCAGCCACGTGATCAGTGCATGATAGCCACGTGATCAGTGCATGATCAGTCACGTGATCAGTGCATGATCAGTCACGTGATCAGTGCATGATCAGTCACGTGATCAGTGCATGATCAGCCACGTGATCAGTGCATGATAGCCACGTGATCAGTGCATGATCAGTCACGTGATCAGTGCATGATCAGTCACGTGATCAGTGCATGATAGCTGCGTGATCAGTGCATGATCAGCCACGTGATCAGTGCATGATAGCCACGTGATCAGTGCATGATCAGTCACGTGATCAGTGCATGATCAGTCACGTGATCAGTGCATGATAGCTGCGTGATCAGTGCATGATCAGCCACGTGATCAGTGCATGATAGCCACGTGATCAGTGCATGATCAGCCACGTGATCAGTGCATGATCAGTCACGTGATCAGCACATGGTAGCTGCGTGATCAGTGCATGATCAGCCACGTGATCAGTGCATGATAGCCACGTGATCAGTGCATGATCAGTCACGTGATCAGTGCATGATCAGTCACGTGATCAGTGCATGATCAGGCACGTGATCAGTGCATGATCAGCCACGTGATCAGTGCATGATAGCCACGTGATCAGTGCATGATCAGTCACGTGATCAGTGCATGATCAGTCACGTGATCAGTGCATGATCAGTCACGTGATCAGTGCATGATCAGCCACGTGATCAGTGCATGATCAGTCACGTGATCAGTGCATGATAGCTGCGTGATCAGTGCATGATCAGCCACGTGATCAGTGCATGATAGCCACGTGATCAGTGCATGATCAGCCACGTGATCAGTGCATGATCAGTCACGTGATCAGTGCATGATCAGTCACGTGATCAGTGCATGATAGCTACGTGATCAGTGCATGATCAGCCACGTGATCAGTGCATGATAGCCACGTGATCAGTGCATGATCAGCCACGTGATCAGTGCATGATCAATCACGTGATCAGTGCATGATCAGTCACGTGATCAGTGCATGATAGCTACGTGATCAGTGCATGATCAGCCACGTGATCAGTGCATGATAGCCACGTGATCAGTGCATGATAGCCACGTGATCAGTGCATGATCAGTCACGTGATCAGTGCATGATCAGCCACGTGATCAGTGCATGATAGCCACGTGATCAGTGCATGATCAGCCACGTGATCAGTGCATGATAGCCACGTGATCAGTGCATGATCAGTCACGTGATCAGTGCATGATCAGCCACGTGATCAGTGCATGATCAGTCACGTGATCAGTGCATGATCATTACGTGATCAGTGCATGATCAGTCACGTGACCAGCATGGTAGCTACGTGATCAGTGCATGATCAGCCACGTGATCAGTGCATGATAGCCACGTGATCAGTGCATGATCAGTCACGTGATCAGTGCATGATCAGCCACGTGATCAGTGCATGATCACGTGATCAGTGCATGATCAGTCACGTGATCAGTGCATGATCAGCCACGTGATCAGTGCATGATCAGCCACGTGATCAGTGCATGATCAGCCACGTGATCAGTGCATGATCAGTCACGTGATCAGTGCATGATCAGCCACGTGATCAGTGTATGATCAGCCACGTGAATAGTGCATGCTCAGTCACGTGATCAGGGCCTGCTGAGCTGCGTGATTACTGTCTGCTCATCTGCTTGACAATTGCCAGCTGAGCTGCATGATTCCTGCCTGTCATCTGCTTGACAATTGCCAGCTGTGCTGCGTAATTCCTGCCTGCTCAGCTGCTTGATTATTGCCAGCTGAGCAGCATGATTCCTCACAGCTGAGTTCCATGATTATTGCCTGCTGACTGTTTGATTCGTGCCTACTCAGCTCTTTGTTTATTGCCTCCAGAGGCACATGATCAGTGTATGATAGCAAACATGATCAGCGCATGATCAGTCACATGATCAGCGCCATTAAGTCACGTGATCACTACATGATAGTCATGTGATCAGTCCATGCTCAGTCACGGTATCAGTGCATGATCAGCCACGTGATCAGTGCATGATCTGTCACATGATTAGTGTATGATCATCCACGTGATCAGTGCATGGGCAGTCATGTGATCAGTGCATGATTAGACGTGATCAGTGCATGATCAGTCATCAGTGCATGATAGCCACGTGATCAGTGCATGATCAGTCACCTGATGGGTGTATGATCATTCACGTGACCGTACATGGTAGCTACATGATCAGTGCATGATCAGCCACGTGATCAGTGCATGATAGCCACGTGATCAGTGCATGATCAGTCACGTGATCAGTGCATGATCAGCCACGTGATCAGTGCATGATCAGCCACGTGATCAGTGCATGATCACGTGATCAGTGCATGATCAGTCACGTGATCAGTGCATGATCAGTCACGTGATCAGTGCATGATCAGCCACGTGATCAGTGCATGATAGCCACGTGATCAGTGCATGATCAGTCACGTGATCAGTGCATGATCAGTCACGTGACCAGTACATGATAGCTACGTGATCAGTGCATGATCAGCCACGTGATCAGTGCATGATAGCCACGTGATCAGTGCATGATCAGTCACGTGATCAGTGCATGATCAGTCACGTGATCAGTGCATGATCAGTCACGTGATCAGTGTATGATCAGCCACGTGATCAGTGCATGATAGCCACGTGATCAGTGCATGATCAGTCACGTGATCAGTGCATGATCAGTCACGTGATCAGTGCATGATCAGCCACGTGATCAGTGCATGTCAGTCCTGTATCAGTGCATGATAGCCCGTGATCAGTGCATGATCAGTCCCGTGATCAGTGCATGATCAGCCACGTGATCAGTGCATGATCAGCCACGTGATCAGTGCATGATCAGTCACGTGATCAGTGCATGATCAGTCACGTGATCAGTGTATGATCAGCCACGTGAACAGTGCATGCTCAGTCACGTGATCAGGGCCTGCTGAGCTGCGTGATTACTGTCTGCTCATCTGCTTGACAATTGCCAGCTGAGCTGCACGATTCCTGCCTGTCATCTGCTTGACAATTGCCAGCTGTGCTGCGTAATTCCTGCCTGCTCAGCTGCTTGATTATTGCCAGCTGAGCAGCATGATTCCTCACAGCTGAGTTCCATGATTATTGCCTGCTGACTGTTTGATTCGTGCCTACTCAGCTCTTTGTTTATTGCCTCCAGAGGCACATGATCAGTGTATGATAGCAAACATGATCAGCGCATGATCAGTCACATGATCAGCGCCATTAAGTCACGTGATCACTACATGATAGTCATGTGATCAGTCCATGCTCAGTCACGGTATCAGTGCATGATCAGCCACGTGATCAGTGCATGATCAGCCACGTGATCAGTGCATGATCAGCCACGTGATCAGTGCATGATCAGTCACGTGATCAGTGCATGATCAGGCACGTGATCAGTGCATGATCAGTCCACGTGATCAGTGCATGATAGCCACGTGATCAGTGCATGATCAGTCACCTGATGGGTGTATGATCAGTCACGTGACCAGTACATGGTAGCTACATGATCATTGCATGATCAGCCACGTGAGTAGTGCATGATAGCCACGTGATCAGTGCATGATCAGTCACGTGATCAGTGCATGATCAGTCATGTGATCAGTGCATGATCAGGCACGTGATCAGTGCATGATCAGCCACGTGATCAGTGCATGATAGCCACGTGATCAGTGCATGATCAGTCACGTGATCAGTGCATGATCAGCCACGTGATCAGTGCATGATCAGCCACGTGATCAGTGCATGATCAGTCACGTGATCAGTGCATGATAGCCACGTGATCAGTGCATGATCAGCCACGTGATCAGTGCATGATAGCCACGTGATCAGTGCATGATCAGTCACGTGATCAGTGCATGATCAGTCACGTGATCAGTGCATGATCAATTACGTGATCAGTGCATGATCAGTCACGTGACCAGTACATGGTAGCTACGTGATCAGTGCATGATCAGCCACGTGATCAGTGCATGATAGCCACGTGATCAGTGCATGATCAGTCACGTGATCAGTGCATGATCATCCACGTGATCAGTGCATGATCAGTCACGTGATCAGTGCATGATCAGACGTGATCAGTGCATGATCAGTCACGTGATCAGTGCATGATCAGCCACGTGATCAGTGCATGATAGCCACGTGATCAGTGCATGATAGCCAGTGATCAGTGCATGATCAGTCACGTGATCAGTGCATGATCAGCCACGTGATCAGTGCATGATTGCCACGTGATCAGTGCATGATCAGTCACGTGATCAGTGCATGATCAGTCACGTGATCAGTGCATGATCAGTCACGTGATAGTGCATGATCAGCCACGTGATCAGTGCATGATATCAGTGCATGATCAGCCACGTGATCAGTGCATGATCAGTCACGTGATCAGTGCATGATCAGTCACGTGATCAGTGCATGATAGCTACGTGATCAGTGCATGATCAGCCACGTGATCAGTGCATGATAGCCACGTGATCAGTGCATGATCAGTCACGTGATCATGTGTGATCAGCCACGTGATCAGTGCATGATCAATCACGTGATCAGTGCATGATCAGTCACGTGATCAGTGCATGATAGCTACGTGATCAGTGCATGATCAGCCACGTGATCAGTGCATGATCAGCCACGTGATCAGTGCATGATCAGTCACGTGATCAGTGCATGATCAGCCACGTGATCAGTGCATGATTGCCACTGATCAGTGCATGATCAGTCACGTGATCAGTGCATGATCAGCCACGTGATCAGTGCATGATCAGCCACGTGATCAGTGCATGATCAGTCACGTGATCAGTGCATGATCAGTCACGTGATCAGTGCATGATAGCCACGTGATCAGTGCATGATCAGTCACGTGATCAGTGCATGATCAGCCACGTGATCAGTGCATGATCAGTCACGTGATCAGTGCATGATCAGTCACGTGATCAGTGCATGATAGCTACGTGATCAGTGCATGATCAGCCACGTGATCAGTGCATGATAGCCACGTGATCAGTGCATGATCAGTCACGTGATCAGTGCATGATCAGTCACGTGATCAGTGCATGATCAGTCACGTGATCAGTGCATGATCAGTCACGTGATCAGTGCATGTAGCTACGTGATCAGTGCATGATCAGCCACGTGATCAGTGCATGATAGCCACGTGATCAGTGCATGATCAGTCACGTGATCAGTGCATGATCAGCCACGTGATCAGTGCATGATCAGTCACGTGATCAGTGCATGATCAGACGTGATCAGTGCATGATCAGTCACGTGATCAGTGCATGATCAGCCACGTGATCAGTGCATGATAGCCACGTGATCAGTGCATGATAGCCACGTGATCAGTGCATGATCAGTCACGTGATCAGTGCATGATCAGCCACGTGATCAGTGCATGATAGCCACGTGATCAGTGCATGATCAGTCACGTGATCAGTGCATGATCAGTCACGTGATCAGTGCATGATCAGTCACGTGATCGTGTGATCAGCCACGTGATCAGTGCATGATATCAGTGCATGATCAGCCACGTGATCAGTGCATGATCAGTCACGTGATCAGTGCATGATCAGTCACGTGATCAGTGCATGATAGCTACGTGATCAGTGCATGATCAGCCACGTGATCAGTGCATGATAGCCACGTGATCAGTGCATGATCAGTCACGTGATCAGTGCATGATCAGCCACGTGATCAGTGCATGATCAGTTACGTGATCAGTGCATGATCAGTCACGTGATCAGTGCATGGTAGCCACGTGATCAGTGCATGATCAGCCACGTGATCAGTGCATGATCAGCCACGTGATCAGTGCATGATCAGCCACGTGATCAGTGCATGATCAGCCACGTGATCAGTGCATGATAGCCACGTGATCAGTGCATGATCAGCCACGTGATCAGTGCATGGTCAGACACGTGAACAGTGTATGATCAGCCACGTGATCAGTGCATGATATCCAAGTGATCAGTGCATGATCAATCACGTGATCAGTGTATGATCAGCCACGTGAACAGTGCATGCTCAGTCACGTGATCAGGGCCTGCTGAGCTGCGTGATTACTGTCTGCTCATCTGCTTGACAATTGCCAGCTGAGCTGCACGATTCCTGCCTGTCATCTGCTTGACAATTGCCAGCTGTGCTGCGTAATTCCTGCCTGCTCAGCTGCTTGATTATTGCCAGCTGAGCAGCATGATTCCTCACAGCTGAGTTCCATGATTATTGCCTGCTGACTGTTTGATTCGTGCCTACTCAGCTCTTTGTTTATTGCCTCCAGAGGCACATGATCAGTGTATGATAGCAAACATGATCAGCGCATGATCAGTCACATGATCAGCGCCATTAAGTCACGTGATCACTACATGATAGTCATGTGATCAGTCCATGCTCAGTCACGGTATCAGTGCATGATCAGCCACGTGATCAGTGCATGATCAGCCACGTGATCAGTTCATGATAGCCATGTGATCAGTGCATGATCAGTCACGTGATCAGTGCATGATCAGTCCGTGATCAGTGCATGATCAGCCACGTGATCAGTGCATGATCAGTCACCTGATGGGTGTATGATCAGTCACGTGACCAGTACATGGTAGCTACATGATCATTGCATGATCAGCCACGTGAGTAGTGCATGATAGCCACGTGATCAGTGCATGATCAGTCACGTGATCAGTGCATGATCAGTCATGTGATCAGTGCATGATCAGGCACGTGATCAGTGCATGATCAGCCACGTGATCAGTGCATGATAGCCACGTGATCAGTGCATGATCAGTCACGTGATCAGTGCATGATCAGTCACGTGATCAGTGCATGATCAGCCACGTGATCAGTGCATGATCAGCCACGTGATCAGTGCATGATCAATTACGTGATCAGTGCATGATCAGTCACGTGATCAGTGCATGGTAGCTACGTGATCAGTGCATGATCAGCCACGTGAGAGTGCATGATAGCCACGTGATCAGTGCATGATCAGTCACGTGATCAGTGCATGATCAGTCACGTGATCAGTGCATGATCAGTCACGTGATCAGTGCATGATCAGCCACGTGATCAGTGCATGATAGCCACGTGATCAGTGCATGATCAGTCACGTGATCAGTGCATGATCAGTCACGTGATCAGTGCATGATAGCTGCGTGATCAGTGCATGATCAGCCACGTGATCAGTGCATGATAGCCACGTGATCAGTGCATGATCAGTTACGTGATCAGTGCATGATCAGTCACGTGATCAGTGCATGGTAGCTGCGTGATCAGTGCATGATCAGCCACGTGATCAGTGCATGATAGCCACGTGATCAGTGCATGATCAGCCACGTGATCAGTGCATGATCAGTCACGTGATCAGTACATGGTAGCTGCGTGATCATTGCATGATCAGCCACGTGATCAGTGCATGATAGCCACGTGATCAGTGCATGATCAGTCACGTGATCAGTGCATGATCAGTCACGTGATCAGTGCATGATCAGGCACGTGATCAGTGCATGATCAGCACGTGATCAGTGCATGATAGCCACGTGATCAGTGCATGATCAGTCACGTGATCAGTGCATGATCAGTCACGTGATCAGTGCATGATCAGTCACGTGATCAGTGCATGATCAGCCACGTGATCAGTGCATGATCAGTCACGTGATCAGTGCATGATAGCTGCGTGATCAGTGCATGATCAGCCACGTGATCAGTGCATGATAGCCACGTGATCAGTGCATGATCAGCCACGTGATCAGTGCATGATCAGTCACGTGATCAGTGCATGATCAGTCACGTGATCAGTGCATGGTAGCTACGTGATCAGTGCATGATCAGCCACGTGATCAGTGCATGATAGCCACGTGATCAGTGCATGATCAGCCACGTGATCAGTGCATGATCAGTCACGTGATCAGTGCATGATCAGTCACGTGATCAGTGCATGATAGCCACGTGATCAGTGCATGATCAGCCACGTGATCAGTGCATGATAGCCACGTGATCAGTGCATGATAGCCACGTGATCAGTGCATGATCAGTCACGTGATAGTGCATGATCAGCCACGTGATCAGTGCATGATAGCCACGTGATCAGTGCATGATAGCCACGTGATCAGTGCATGATAGCCACGTGATCAGTGCATGATCAGTCACGTGATCAGTGCATGATCAGCCACGTGATCAGTGCATGATCAGTCACGTGATCAGTGCATGATCATTACGTGATCAGTGCATGATCAGTCACGTGATCAGTGCATGGTAGCTACGTGATCATTGCATGATCAGCCACGTGATCAGTGCATGATAGCCACGTGATCAGTGCATGATCAGTCACGTGATCAGTGCATGATCAGTCACGTGATCAGTGCATGATCAGCCACGTGATCAGTGCATGATCAGTCACGTGATCAGTGCATGATAGCCACGTGATCAGTGCATGATCAGCCACGTGATCAGTGCATGATCAGCCACGTGATCAGTGCATGATCAGTCACGTGATCAGTGCATGATCAGCCACGTGATCAGTGTATGATCAGCCACGTGAACAGTGCATGCTCAGTCACGTGATCAGGGCCTGCTGAGCTGCGTGATTACTGTCTGCTCATCTGCTTGACAATTGCCAGCTGAGCTGCACGATTCCTGCCTGTCATCTGCTTGACAATTGCCAGCTGTGCTGCGTAATTCCTGCCTGCTCAGCTGCTTGATTATTGCCAGCTGAGCAGCATGATTCCTCACAGCTGAGTTCCATGATTATTGCCTGCTGACTGTTTGATTCGTGCCTACTCAGCTCTTTGTTTATTGCCTCCAGAGGCACATGATCAGTGTATGATAGCAAACATGATCAGCGCATGATCAGTCACATGATCAGCGCCATTAAGTCACGTGATCACTACATGATAGTCATGTGATCAGTCCATGCTCAGTCACGGTATCAGTGCATGATCAGCCACGTGATCAGTGCATGATCTGTCACATGATTAGTGTATGATCATCCACGTGATCAGTGCATGGGCAGTCATGTGATCAGTGCATGATTAGACGTGATCAGTGCATGATCAGTCACGTGATCAGTGCATGATAGCCACGTGATCAGTGCATGATCAGTCACCTGATGGGTGTATGATCATTCACGTGACCGTACATGGTAGCTACATGATCAGTGCATGATCAGCCACGTGATCAGTGCATGATAGCCACGTGATCAGTGCATGATCAGTCACGTGATCAGTGCATGATCAGCCACGTGATCAGTGCATGATCAGCCACGTGATCAGTGCATGATAGCCACGTGATCAGTGCATGATCAGTCACGTGATCAGTGCATGATCAGCACGTGATCAGTGCATGATCAGCCACGTGATCAGTGCATGATAGCCACGTGATCAGTGCATGATCAGTCACGTGATCAGTGCATGATCAGTCACGTGACAGTGCATGGTAGCTACGTGATCAGTGCATGATCAGCCACGTGATCAGTGCATGATAGCCACGTGATCAGTGCATGATCAGTCACGTGATCAGTGCATGATCAGTCACGTGATCAGTGCATGATCAGTCACGTGATCAGTGCATGATCAGCCACGTGATCAGTGCATGATAGCCACGTGATCAGTGCATGATCAGTCACGTGATCAGTGCATGATCAGTCACGTGATCAGTGCATGATCAGCCACGTGATCAGTGCATGTCAGTCCTGTATCAGTGCATGATAGCCCGTGATCAGTGCATGATCAGTCCCGTGATCAGTGCATGATCAGCCACGTGATCAGTGCATGATCAGCCACGTGATCAGTGCATGATCAGTCACGTGATCAGTGCATGATCAGTCACGTGATCAGTGTATGATCAGCCACGTGAACAGTGCATGCTCAGTCACGTGATCAGGGCCTGCTGAGCTGCGTGATTACTGTCTGCTCATCTGCTTGACAATTGCCAGCTGAGCTGCACGATTCCTGCCTGTCATCTGCTTGACAATTGCCAGCTGTGCTGCGTAATTCCTGCCTGCTCAGCTGCTTGATTATTGCCAGCTGAGCAGCATGATTCCTCACAGCTGAGTTCCATGATTATTGCCTGCTGACTGTTTGATTCGTGCCTACTCAGCTCTTTGTTTATTGCCTCCAGAGGCACATGATCAGTGTATGATAGCAAACATGATCAGCGCATGATCAGTCACATGATCAGCGCCATTAAGTCACGTGATCACTACATGATAGTCATGTGATCAGTCCATGCTCAGTCACGGTATCAGTGCATGATCAGCCACGTGATCAGTGCATGATCAGCCACGTGATCAGTGCATGATCAGCCACGTGATCAGTGCATGATCAGTCACGTGATCAGTGCATGATCAGGCACGTGATCAGTGCATGATCAGTCCACGTGATCAGTGCATGATAGCCACGTGATCAGTGCATGATCAGTCACCTGATGGGTGTATGATCAGTCACGTGACCAGTACATGGTAGCTACATGATCATTGCATGATCAGCCACGTGAGTAGTGCATGATAGCCACGTGATCAGTGCATGATCAGTCACGTGATCAGTGCATGATCAGTCATGTGATCAGTGCATGATCAGGCACGTGATCAGTGCATGATCAGCCACGTGATCAGTGCATGATAGCCACGTGATCAGTGCATGATCAGTCACGTGATCAGTGCATGATCAGCCACGTGATCAGTGCATGATCATCACGTGATCAGTGCATGATCAGTCACGTGATCAGTGCATGATAGCACGTGATCAGTGCATGATCAGCCACGTGATCAGTGCATGATAGCCACGTGATCAGTGCATGATCAGTCACGTGATCAGTGCATGATCAGTCACGTGATCAGTGCATGATCAATTACGTGATCAGTGCATGATCAGTCACGTGATCAGCATGGTAGCTACGTGATCAGTGCATGATCAGCCACGTGATCAGTGCATGATAGCCACGTGATCAGTGCATGATCAGTCACGTGATCAGTGCATGATCAGCCACGTGATCAGTGCATGATCAGTCACGTGATCAGTGCATGATCAGACGTGATCAGTGCATGATCAGTCACGTGATCAGTGCATGATCAGCCACGTGATCAGTGCATGATAGCCACGTGATCAGTGCATGATAGCCACGTGATCAGTGCATGATCAGTCACGTGATCAGTGCATGATCAGCCACGTGATCAGTGCATGATAGCCACGTGATCAGTGCATGATCAGTCACGTGATCAGTGCATGATCAGTCACGTGATCAGTGCATGATCAGTCACGTGATCGTGCATGATCAGCCACGTGATCAGTGCATGATATCAGTGCATGATCAGCCACGTGATCAGTGCATGATCAGTCACGTGATCAGTGCATGTCAGCTACGTGATCAGTGCATGATCAGCCACGTGTGCATGATAGCCACGTGATCAGTGCATGATCAGTCACGTGATCAGTGCATGATCAGCCACGTGATCAGTGCATGATCAGTTACGTGATCAGTGCATGATCAGTCACGTGATCAGTGCATGGTAGCCACGTGATCAGTGCATGATCAGCCACGTGATCAGTGCATGATCAGCCACGTGATCAGTGCATGATCAGTCACGTGATCAGTGCATGATCAGCCACGTGATCAGTGCATGATAGCCACGTGATCAGTGCATGATCAGCCACGTGATCAGTGCATGGTCAGACACGTGAACAGTGTATGATCAGCCACGTGATCAGTGCATGATATCCCAGTGATCAGTGCATGATCAATCACGTGATCAGTGTATGATCAGCCACGTGAACAGTGCATGCTCAGTCACGTGATCAGGGCCTGCTGAGCTGCGTGATTACTGTCTGCTCATCTGCTTGACAATTGCCAGCTGAGCTGCATGATTCCTGCCTGTCATCTGCTTGACAATTGCCAGCTGTGCTGCGTAATTCCTGCCTGCTCAGCTGCTTGATTATTGCCAGCTGAGCAGCATGATTCCTCACAGCTGAGTTCCATGATTATTGCCTGCTGACTGTTTGATTCGTGCCTACTCAGCTCTTTGTTTATTGCCTCCAGAGGCACATGATCAGTGTATGATAGCAAACATGATCAGCGCATGATCAGTCACATGATCAGCGCCATTAAGTCACGTGATCACTACATGATAGTCATGTGATCAGTCCATGCTCAGTCACGGTATCAGTGCATGATCAGCCACGTGATCAGTGCATGATCAGCCACGTGATCAGTGCATGATAGCCATGTGATCAGTGCATGATCAGTCACGTGATCAGTGCATGATCAGTCCGTGATCAGTGCATGATCAGCCACGTGATCAGTGCATGATCAGTCACCTGATGGGTGTATGATCAGTCACGTGACCAGTACATGGTAGCTACATGATCATTGCATGATCAGCCACGTGAGTAGTGCATGATAGCCACGTGATCAGTGCATGATCAGTCACGTGATCAGTGCATGATCAGTCATGTGATCAGTGCATGATCAGGCACGTGATCAGTGCATGATCAGCCACGTGATCAGTGCATGATAGCCACGTGATCAGTGCATGATCAGTCACGTGATCAGTGCATGATCAGTCACGTGATCAGTGCATGATAGCACGTGATCAGTGCATGATCAGCCACGTGATCAGTGCATGATAGCCACGTGATCAGTGCATGATCAGTCACGTGATCAGTGCATGATCAGTCACGTGATCAGTGCATGATCAGCCACGTGATCAGTGCATGATCAGCCACGTGATCAGTGCATGATCAATTACGTGATCAGTGCATGATCAGTCACGTGATCAGTGCATGGTAGCTACGTGATCAGTGCATGATCAGCCACGTGATCAGTGCATGATAGCCACGTGATCAGTGCATGATCAGTCACGTGATCAGTGCATGATCAGTCACGTGATCAGTGCATGATCAGTCACGTGATCAGTGCATGATCAGCCACGTGATCAGTGCATGATCAGTCACGTGATCAGTGCATGATAGCCACGTGATCAGTGCATGATCAGCCACGTGATCAGTGCATGATAGCCACGTGATCAGTGCATGATCAGTCACGTGATCAGTGCATGATCAGCCACGTGATCAGTGCATGATCAGTCACGTGATCAGTGCATGATATAGACGTGATCAGTGCATGATCAGTCACGTGATCAGTGCATGATCAGCCACGTGATCAGTGCATGATCAGTCACGTGATCAGTGCATGATCAGTCACGTGATCAGTACATGGTAGCTACGTGATCAGTGCATGATCAGCCACGTGATCAGTGCATGATAGCCACGTGATCAGTGCATGATCAGTCACATGATCAGTGTATGATCATCCACGTGATCAGTGCATGATCAGTCACGTGATCAGTGCATGATATAGACGTGATCAGTGCATGATCAGTCACGTGATCAGTGCATGATCAGCCACGTGATCAGTGCATGATCAGCCACGTGATCAGTGCATGATAGCCACGTGATCAGTGCATGATCAGTCACGTGATCAGTGCATGATCAGCCACGTGATCAGTGCATGATAGCCACGTGATCAGTGCATGATCAGTCACGTGATCAGTGCATGATCAGTCACGTGATCAGTGCATGATCAGTCACGTGATCAGTGCATGATCAGTCACGTGATCAGTGCATGATCAGCCACGTGATCAGTGCATGATAGCCACGTGATCAGTGCATGATCAGTCACGTGATCAGTGCATGATCAGTCACGTGATCAGTGCATGATCAGCCACGTGATCAGTGCATGATCAGCCGTGATCAGTGCATGATCAGTCACGTGATCAGTGCATGATCAGCCACGTGATCAGTGCATGATCAGCCACGTGATCAGTGCATGATCAGTCACGTGATCAGTGCATGATCAGTCACGTGATCAGTGCATGATCAGTCACGTGATCAGTGCATGATCAGCCACGTGATCAGTGCATGATAGCCACGTGATCAGTGCATGATCAGTCACGTGATCAGTGCATGATCAGTCACGTGATCAGTGCATGATCAGCCACGTGATCAGTGCATGATCAGCCGTGATCAGTGCATGATCAGTCACGTGATCAGTGCATGATCAGCCACGTGATCAGTGCATGATCAGTCACGTGATCAGTGCATGATCAGCCACGTGATCAGTGCATGATCAGTCATGTGATCAGTGCATGACAGTGCCGTGATCAGTGCATGATCAGTCACGTGATCAGTGCATGATCAGCCACGTGATCAGTGCATGATAGCCACGTGATCAGTGCATGATCAGTCACGTGATCAGTGCATGATCAGCCACGTGATCAGTGCATGATAGCCACGTGATCAGTGCATCAGCCACGTGATCAGTGCATGATCAGCCACGTGATCAGTGCATGATAGCCACGTGATCAGTGCATGATCAGTCACGTGATCAGTGTATGATCAGCCACGTGAACAGTGCATGCTCAGTCACGTGATCAGGGCCTGCTGAGCTGCGTGATTACTGTCTGCTCATCTGCTTGACAATTGCCAGCTGAGCTGCACGATTCCTGCCTGTCATCTGCTTGACAATTGCCACCTGTGCTGCATAATTCCTGCCTGCTCAGCTGCTTGATTATTGCCAGCTGAGCAGCATGATTTCTCAGAGCTGAGTTCCATGATTATAGCCTGCTGACTGATTCGTGCCTACTCAGCTCTTTGTTCATTGCCTCCAGAGGCACATGATCAGTGTATGACACCAAACATGATCAGTGCATGATCAGTCACATGATCAGTGCATGATAAGCCACGTGATCAGTGCATGATCAGTGTGATCAGTGCATGATCAGTCACGTGATCAGTGCATGATAGCCACGTGATCAGTGCATGATCAGCCACGTGATCAGTGCATGATAGCCACGTGATCAGTGCATGATCAGTCACGTGATCAGTGCATGATCAGTCACGTGATCAGTGCATGATCAGCCACGTGATCAGTGCATGATCAGCCACGTGATCAGTGCATGATCAGTCACGTGAGCAGTGTATGATCAGCCACGTGATCAGTGCATGGTCAGACACGTGATCAGTGCATGATCAGCCACGTGATCAGTGCATGATATCCACGTGATCAGTGCATGATCAGTCACGTGATCAGTGTATGATCAGCCACGTGAACAGTGCATGCTCAGTCACGTGATCAGGGCCTGCTGAGCTGCGTGATTACTGTCTGCTCATCTGCTTGACAATTGCCAGCTGAGCTGCATGATTCCTGCCTGTCATCTGCTTGACAATTGCCAGCTGTGCTGTGTAATTCCTGCCTGCTCAGCTGCTTGATTATTGCCAGCTGAGCAGCATGATTCCTCACAGCTGAGTTCCATGATTATTGCCTGCTGACTGTTTGATTCGTGCCTACTCAGCTCTTTGTTTATTGCCTCCAGAGGCACATGATCAGTGTATGATAGCAAACATGATCAGCGCATGATCAGTCACATGATCAGCGCCATTAAGTCACGTGATCACTACATGATAGTCATGTGATCAGTCCATGCTCAGTCACGGTATCAGTGCATGATCAGCCACGTGATCAGTGCATGATCAGCCACGTGATCAGTGCATGATCAGTCACGTGATCAGTGCATGATCAGTCACGTGATCAGTGCATGATCAGCCACGTGATCAGTGCATGATCAGTCACGTGATCAGTGCATGATCAGTCACGTGATCAGTGCATGATAGCTACGTGATCAGTGCATGATCAGCCACGTGATCAGTGCATGATAGCCACGTGATCAGTGCATGATCAGTCACGTGATCAGTGCATGATCAGCCACGTGATCAGTGCATGATCAGCCACGTGATCAGTGCATGATCAGTCACGTGATCAGTGCATGGTAGCTGCGTGATCAGTGCATGATCAGCCACGTGATCAGTGCATGATAGCCACGTGATCAGTGCATGATCAGTCACGTGATCAGTGCATGATCAGTCACGTGATCAGTGCATGATCAATCACGTGATCAGTGCATGATCAGTCACGTGATCAGTGCATGATAGCTACGTGATCAGTGCATGATCAGCCACGTGATCAGTGCATGATAGCCACGTGATCAGTGCATGATCAGTCACGTGATCAGTGCATGATCAGCCACGTGATCAGTGCATGATCAGTCACGTGATCAGTGCATGATATAGACGTGATCAGTGCATGATCAGTCACGTGATCAGTGCATGATCAGCCACGTGATCAGTGCATGATAGCCACGTGATCAGTGCATGATAGCCAGTGATCAGTGCATGATCAGTCACGTGATCAGTGCATGATCAGCCACGTGATCAGTGCATGATAGCCACGTGATCAGTGCATGATCAGTCACGTGATCAGTGCATGATCAGTCACGTGATCAGTGCATGATCAGTCACGTGATCAGTGCATGATCAGTCACGTGATCAGTGCATGATCAGCCACGTGATCAGTGCATGATAGCCACGTGATCAGTGCATGATCAGTCACGTGATCAGTGCATGATCAGTCACGTGATCAGTGCATGATCAGCCACGTGATCAGTGCATGATCAGCCACGTGATCAGTGCATGATCAGTCACGTGATCAGTGCATGATCAGCCACGTGATCAGTGCATGATCAGCCACGTGATCAGTGCATGATCAGTCACGTGATCAGTGCATGATCAGTCACGTGATCAGTGCATGATCAGTCACGTGATCAGTGCATGATCAGCCACGTGATCAGTGCATGATAGCCACGTGATCAGTGCATGATCAGTCACGTGATCAGTGCATGATCAGTCACGTGATCAGTGCATGATCAGTCACGTGATCAGTGCATGATCAGCCACGTGATCAGTGCATGATCAGCCACGTGATCAGTGCATGATAGCCACGTGATCAGTGCATGATCAGTCACGTGATCAGTGCATGATCAGTCACGTGATCAGTGCATGATCAGCCACGTGATCAGTGCATGATCAGCCACGTGATCAGTGCATGATCAATTACGTGATCAGTGCATGATCAGTCACGTGACCAGTACATGTAGCTACGTGATCAGTGCATGATCAGCCACGTGATCAGTGCATGATAGCCACGTGATCAGTGCATGATCAGTCACGTGATCAGTGCATGATCAGTCACGTGATCAGTGCATGATCAGTCACGTGATCAGTGCATGATCAATTACGTGATCAGTGCATGATCAGTCACGTGACCAGTGCATGGTACCACGTGATCATTGCATGATCAGCCACGTGATCAGTGCATGATAGCCACGTGATCAGTGCATGATCAGTCACGTGATCAGTGCATGATCATCCACGTGATCAGTGCATGATCAGTCACGTGATCAGTGCATGATATAGACGTGATCAGTGCATGATCAGTCACGTGATCAGTGCATGATCAGCCACGTGATCAGTGCATGATAGCCACGTGATCAGTGCATGATAGCCAGTGATCAGTGCATGATCAGTCACGTGATCAGTGCATGATCAGCCACGTGATCAGTGCATGATAGCCACGTGATCAGTGCATGATCAGTCACGTGATCAGTGCATGATCAGTCACGTGATCAGTGCATGATCAGTCACGTGATCAGTGCATGATCAGTCACGTGATCAGTGCATGATCAGCCACGTGATCAGTGCATGATAGCCACGTGATCAGTGCATGATCAGTCACGTGATCAGTGCATGATCAGTCACGTGATCAGTGCATGATCAGCCACGTGATCAGTGCATGATCAGCCCGTGATCAGTGCATGATCAGTCACGTGATCAGTGCATGATCAGCCACGTGATCAGTGCATGATCAGCCACGTGATCAGTGCATGATCAGTCACGTGATCAGTGCATGATCAGTCACGTGATCAGTGCATGATCAGTCACGTGATCAGTGCATGATCAGCCACGTGATCAGTGCATGATAGCCACGTGATCAGTGCATGATCAGTCACGTGATCAGTGCATGATCAGTCACGTGATCAGTGCATGATCAGCCACGTGATCAGTGCATGATCAGCCACGTGATCAGTGCATGATCAGTCACGTGATCAGTGCATGATCAGCCACGTGATCAGTGCATGATCAGTCACGTGATCAGTGCATGATCAGCCACGTGATCAGTGCATGATCAGTCATGTGATCAGTGCATGATAGTCACGTGATCAGTGCATGATCAGTCCCGTGATCAGTGCATGATCAGCCACGTGATCAGTGCATGATAGCCACGTGATCAGTGCATGATCAGCCACGTGATCAGTGCATGATCAGCCACGTGATCAGTGCATGACAGCCACGTGATCAGTGCATGATCAGTCACGTGATCAGTGCATGATAGCCACGTGATCAGTGCATGATCAGTCACGTGATAGTGTGTGATCAGCCACGTGATCAGTGCATGATCAGTCACGTGATCAGGGCCTGCTGAGCTGCGTGATTACTGTCTGCTCATCTGCTTGACAATTGCCAGCTGAGCTGCACGATTCCTGCCTGTCATCCTTGACAATTGCCACCTGTGCTGCATAATTCCTGCCTGCTCATCTACTTGATTATTGCCAGCTGAGCAGCATGATTTCTCAGAGCTGAGTTCCATGATTATAGCCTGCTGACTGATTCCTGCCTACTCAGCTCTTTGTTCATTGCCTCCAGATGCACATGATCAGTGTATGACACCAAACATGATCAGCACATGATCAGTCACATGATCAGTGCATGATAAGCCACGTGATCAGTGCATGATCAATTACGTGATCAGTGCATGATCAGTCATGTGATCAGTGCATGATAGCCACGTGATCAGTGCATGATCAGCCACGTGATCAGTGCATGATAGCCACGTGATCAGTGCATGATCAGTCACGTGATCAGTGCATGATCAGTCACGTGATCAGTGCATGATCAGCCACGTGATCAGTGCATGATCAGTTACGTGATCAGTGCATGATCAGCCACGTGATCAGTGCATGGTCAGACACGTGAACAGTGTATGATCAGCCACGTGATCAGTGCATGATATCCAAGTGATCAGTGCATGATCAATCACGTGATCAGTGTATGATCAGCCACGTGAACAGTGCATGCTCAGTCACGTGATCAGGGCCTGCTGAGCTGCGTGATTACTGTCTGCTCATCTGCTTGACAATTGCCAGCTGAGCTGCATGATTCCTGCCTGTCATCTGCTTGACAATTGCCAGCTGTGCTGCGTAATTCCTGCCTGCTCAGCTGCTTGATTATTGCCAGCTGAGCAGCATGATTCCTCACAGCTGAGTTCCATGATTATTGCCTGCTGACTGTTTGATTCGTGCCTACTCAGCTCTTTGTTTATTGCCTCCAGAGGCACATGATCAGTGTATGATAGCAAACATGATCAGCGCATGATCAGTCACATGATCAGCGCCATTAAGTCACGTGATCACTACATGATAGTCATGTGATCAGTCCATGCTCAGTCACGGTATCAGTGCATGATCAGCCACGTGATCAGTGCATGATAGCCACGTGATCAGTGCATGATCAGCCACGTGATCAGTGCATGATCAGCCACGTGATCAGTGCATGATTGCCACGTGATCAGTGCATGATCAGTCACGTGATCAGTGCATGATCAGGCACGTGATCAGTGCATGATCAGCCACGTGATCAGTGCATGATAGCCACGTGATCAGTGCATGATCAGTCACGTGATCAGTGCATGATCAGTCACGTGACAGTACATGGTAGCTACGTGATCATTGCATGATCAGCCACGTGAGTAGTGCATGATAGCCACGTGATCAGTGCATGATCAGTCACGTGATCAGTGCATGATCAGTCACGTGATCAGTGCATGATCAGGCACGTGATCAGTGCATGATCAGCCATGTGATCAGTGCATGATAGCCACGTGATCAGTGCATGATCAGTCACGTGATCAGTGCATGATCAGTCACGTGATCAGTGCATGATCAGCCACGTGATCAGTGCATGATCATTACGTGATCAGTGCATGATCAGTCACGTGATCAGTGCATGATAGCTACGTGATCAGTGCATGATCAGCCACGTGATCAGTGCATGATAGCCACGTGATCAGTGCATGATCAGTCACGTGATCAGTGCATGATCAGTCACGTGATCAGTGCATGATCAGCCACGTGATCAGTGCATGATAGCCACGTGATCAGTGCATGATCAGCCACGTGATCAGTGCATGATCAGTCACGTGATCAGTGCATGATAGCTGCGTGATCAGTGCATGATCAGCCACGTGATCAGTGCATGATAGCCACGTGATCAGTGCATGATCAGCCACGTGATCAGTGCATGATCAGTCACGTGATCAGTGCATGATCAGTCACGTGATCAGTGCATGATAGCCACGATCAGTGCATGATCAGCCACGTGATCAGTGCATGATAGCCACGTGATCAGTGCATGATCAGCCACGTGATCAGTGCATGATCAGTCACGTGATAGTGTGTGATCAGCCACGTGATCAGTGCATGATATCCACGTGATCAGTGCATGATAGCCACGTGATCAGTGCATGATAGCCACGTGATCAGTGCATGATCAGTCACGTGATCAGTGTGTGATCAGCCACGTGATCAGTGCATGATCAGTCACGTGATCAGTGCATGATCAATTACGTGATCAGTGCATGATCAGTCACGTGACCAGTACATGGTAGCTACGTGATCATTGCATGATCAGCCACGTGATCAGTGCATGATAGCCACGTGATCAGTGCATGATCAGTCACGTGATCAGTGCATGATCAGTCACGTGATCAGTGCATGATCAGTCACGTGATCAGTGCATGATCAGTCACGTGATCAGTGCATGATAGCTACGTGATCAGTGCATGATCAGCCACGTGATCAGTGCATGATAGCCACGTGATCAGTGCATGATCAGTTACGTGATCAGTGCATGATCAGCCACGTGATCAGTGCATGATGCCACGTGATCAGTGCATGATCAGTCACGTGATCAGTGCATGATCAGCCACGTGATCAGTGCATGATCAGCCACGTGATCAGTGCATGATAGCCACGTGATCAGTGCATGATCAGTCACGTGATCAGTGCATGATCAGTCACGTGATCAGTGCATGATCAGCCACGTGATCAGTGCATGATCAGCCACGTGATCAGTGCATGATAGCCACGTGATCAGTGCATGATCAGTCACGTGATCAGTGCATGATCAGTCACGTGATCAGTGCATGATCAATTACGTGATCAGTGCATGATCAGTCACGTGACCAGTACATGGTAGCTACGTGATCAGTGCATGATCAGCCACGTGAGCAGTGCATGATAGCCACGTGATCAGTGCATGATCAGTCACGTGATCAGTGCATGATCATCCACGTGATCAGTGCATGATCAGTCACGTGATCAGTGCATGATAGTCACGTGATCAGTGCATGATCAGTCACGTGATCAGTGCATGATCAGCCACGTGATCAGTGCATGATAGCCACGTGATCAGTGCATGATAGCCTGTGATCAGTGCATGATCAGTCACGTGATCAGTGCATGATCAGCCACGTGATCAGTGCATGATCAGCCACGTGATCAGTGCATGATAGCCACGTGATCAGTGCATGATCAGTTACGTGAGCAGTGTATGATCAGCCACGTGATCAGTGCATGGTCAGACACGTGAACAGTGTATGATCAGCCACGTGATCAGTGCATGATATCCAAGTGATCAGTGCATGATCAATCACGTGATCAGTGTATGATCAGCCACGTGAACAGTGCATGCTCAGTCACGTGATCAGGGCCTGCTGAGCTGCGTGATTACTGTCTGCTCATCTGCTTGACAATTGCCAGCTGAGCTGCACGATTCCTGCCTGTCATCTGCTTGACAATTGCCAGCTGTGCTGCGTAATTCCTGCCTGCTCAGCTGCTTGATTATTGCCAGCTGAGCAGCATGATTCCTCACAGCTGAGTTCCATGATTATTGCCTGCTGACTGTTTGATTCGTGCCTACTCAGCTCTTTGTTTATTGCCTCCAGAGGCACATGATCAGTGTATGATAGCAAACATGATCAGCGCATGATCAGTCACATGATCAGCGCCATTAAGTCACGTGATCACTACATGATAGTCATGTGATCAGTCCATGCTCAGTCACGGTATCAGTGCATGATCAGCCACGTGATCAGTGCATGAGTCACATGATTAGTGTATGATCATCCACGTGATCAGTGCATGGGCAGTCATGTGATCAGTGCATGATATAGACGTGATCAGTGCATGATCAGTCTCGTGATCAGTGCATGATAGCCACGTGATCAGTGCATGATCAGTCACCTGATGGGTGTATGATCATTCACGTGACCTGTACATGGTAGCTACATGATCATTGCATGATCAGCCACGTGATAGTGCATGATAGCCACGTGATCAGTGCATGATCAGTCACGTGATCAGTGCATGATCAGTCACGTGATCAGTGCATGATCAGTCACGTGATCAGTGCATGATCAGCCACGTGATCAGTGCATGATCAGCCACGTGATCAGTGCATGATCAGTCACGTGATCAGTGCATGATAGCCACGTGATCAGTGCATGATCAGCCACGTGATCAGTGCATGATAGCCACGTGATCAGTGCATGATCAGTCACGTGATCAGTGCATGATCAGTCACGTGATCAGTGCATGATCAGCCACGTGATCAGTGCATGATCAATTACGTGATCAGTGCATGATCAGTCACGTGATCAGTGCATGATAGCCGTGATCAGTGCATGATCAGCCACGTGATCAGTGCATGATAGCCACGTGATCAGTGCATGATCAGTCACGTGATCAGTGCATGATCAGCCACGTGATCAGTGCATGATCAGTCACGTGATCAGTGCATGAT
Organism: Bos javanicus; assembly: GCF_032452875.1. NCBI lineage: Eukaryota > Metazoa > Chordata > Mammalia > Artiodactyla > Bovidae > Bos > Bos javanicus. The sequence goes on along the minus strand of NW_026893743.1, from coordinate 76,946 downwards.
CAATTACGTGATCAGTGCATGATCAGTCACGTGACCAGTACATGGTTGCTACGTGATCAGTGCATGATCAGCCACGTGATCAGTGCATGATAGCCACGTGATCAGTGCATGATCAGTCACGTGATCAGTGCATGATCAGTCACGTGATCAGTGCATGATCATTTACGTGATCAGTGCATGATCAGTCACGTGACCAGTATATGGCAGCTACGTGATCAGTGCATGATCAGCCACGTGATCAGTGCATGATAGCCACGTGATCAGTGCATGATCAGTCACGTGACAGGTGTGTGATCAGCCACGTGATCAGTGCATGTTCAGCCACGTGATCAGTGCATGATAGCCACGTGATCAGTGCATGATCAGTTACGTGAGCAGTGTATGATCAGCCACGTGATCAGTGCATGGTCAGACACGTGAACAGTGTATGATCAGCCACGTGATCAGTGCATGATATCCAAGTGATCAGTGCATGATCAATCACGTGATCAGTGTATGATCAGCCACGTGAACAGTGCATGCTCAGTCACGTGATCAGGGCCTGCTGAGCTGCGTGATTACTGTCTGCTCATCTGCTTGACAATTGCCAGCTGAGCTGCACGATTCCTGCCTGTCATCTGCTTGACAATTGCCAGCTGTGCTGCGTAATTCCTGCCTGCTCAGCTGCTTGATTATTGCCAGCTGAGCAGCATGATTCCTCACAGCTGAGTTCCATGATTATTGCCTGCTGACTGTTTGATTCGTGCCTACTCAGCTCTTTGTTTATTGCCTCCAGAGGCACATGATCAGTGTATGATAGCAAACATGATCAGCGCATGATCAGTCACATGATCAGCGCCATTAAGTCACGTGATCACTACATGATAGTCATGTGATCAGTCCATGCTCAGTCACGGTATCAGTGCATGATCAGCCACGTGATCAGTGCATGATAGCCACGTGATCAGTGCATGATCAGCCACGTGATCAGTGCATGATCAGTCACGTGATCAGTGCATGATAGCTACGTGATCAGTGCATGATCAGTCACGTGATCAGTGCATGATCAGTCACGTGATCAGTGCATGATCAGCCACGTGATCAGTGCATGATAGCCACGTGATCAGTGCATGATCAGTCACGTGATCAGTGCATGATCAGTCACGTGACCAGTGCATGGTAGCTACGTGATCAGTGCATGATCAGCCACGTGATCAGTGCATGATAGCCACGTGATCAGTGCATGATCAGTCACGTGATCAGTGCATGATCAGCCACGTGATCAGTGCATGATCAGTCACGTGATCAGTGCATGATCAGCCACGTGATCAGTGCATGATAGCCACGTGATCAGTGCATGATCAGCCACGTGATCAGTGCATGATCAGTCACGTGATCAGTGCATGATCAGTCACGTGATCAGTGCATGATCAGCCACGTGATCAGTGCATGCTCAGTCACGTGATCAGTGCCTGCTGAGCTGCGTGATTACTGTCTGCTCATCTGCTTGACAATTGCCAGCTGTGCTGCGTAATTCCTGCCTGCTCAGCTGCTTGATTATTGCCAGCTGAGCAGCATGATTCCTCACAGCTGAGTTCCATGATTATTGCCTGCTGACTGTTTGATTCGTGCCTACTCAGCTCTTTGTTCATTGCCTCCAGAGGCACATGATCAGTGTATGATAGCAAACATGATCAGCGCATGATCAGTCACATGATCAGCGCCATTAAGTCACGTGATCAGTACATGATAGTCATGTGATCAGTCCATGCTCAGTCACGGTATCAGTGCATGATCAGCCACGTGATCAGTGCATGATCAGTCACGTGATCAGTGTATGATCATCCACGTGATCAGTGCATGATAGTCACGTGATCAGTGCATGATTAGACGTGATCAGTGCATGATCAGTCACGTGATCAGTGCATGATAGCCACGTGATCAGTGCATGATCAGTCACCTGATGGGTGTATGATCATTCACGTGACCACATGGTAGCTACGTGATCAGTGCATGATCAGCCACGTGATCAGTGCATGATAGCCACGTGATCAGTGCATGATCAGCCACGTGATCAGTGCATGATCAGTCACGTGATCAGTGCATGATCAGCCACGTGATCAGTGCATGATCATCACGTGATCAGTGCATGATCAGTCACGTGATCAGTGCATGATAGCTACGTGATCAGTGCATGATCAGCCACGTGATCAGTGCATGATGATAGCCACGTGATCAGTGCATGATCAGTCACGTGATCAGTGCATGATCAGTCACGTGATCAGTGCATGATCAGCCACGTGATCAGTGCATGATCAGTTACGTGATCAGTGCATGATCAGTCACGTGATCAGTGCATGATAGCCACGTGATCAGTGCATGATCAGCCACGTGATCAGTGCATGATAGCCACGTGATCAGTGCATGATCAGTCACGTGATCATGTGTGATCAGCCACGTGATCAGTGCATGATCAGTCACGTGATCAGTGCATGATCATTACGTGATCAGTGCATGATCAGTCACGTGATCAGTGCATGATACGTGATCAGTGCATGATCAGCCACGTGATCAGTGCATGATAGCCACGTGATCAGTGCATGATCAGTCACGTGATCAGTGCATGATCAGTCACGTGATCAGTGCATGATCAGTCACGTGATCAGTGCATGATCAGTCACGTGACCAGTGCATGGTAGCTACGTGATCAGTGCATGATCAGCCACGTGATCAGTGCATGATAGCCACGTGATCAGTGCATGATCAGTCACGTGATCAGTGCATGATCAGCCACGTGATCAGTGCATGAGTGCCACGTGATCAGTGCATGATCAGTCACGTGACAGTGCATGATCAGCCACGTGATCAGTGCATGATCAGCCACGTGATCAGTGCATGATCAGTCACGTGATCAGTGCATGATCAGCCACGTGATCAGTGCATGATCAGCCACGTGATCAGTGCATGATCAGCCACGTGATCAGTGCATGATAGCCACGTGATCAGTGCATGATCAGTCACGTGATCAGTGCATGATCAGTCACGTGATCAGTGCATGATCAATTACGTGATCAGTGCATGATCAGTCACGTGACCAGTGCATGGTAGCTACGTGATCAGTGCATGATCAGCCACGTGATCAGTGCATGATAGCCACGTGATCAGTGCATGATCAGTCACGTGATCAGTGCATGATCAGCCACGTGATCAGTGCATGATCAGTCACGTGATCAGTGCATGATCAGACGTGATCAGTGCATGATCAGTCACGTGATCAGTGCATGATCAGCCACGTGATCAGTGCATGATAGCCACGTGATCAGTGCATGATAGCCAGTGATCAGTGCATGATCAGTCACGTGATCAGTGCATGATCAGCCACGTGATCAGTGCATGATAGCCACGTGATCAGTGCATGATCAGTCACGTGATCAGTGCATGATCAGTCACGTGATCAGTGCATGATCAGTCACGTGATCAGTGCATGATAGCCACGTGATCAGTGCATGATCAGTCACGTGATCAGTGCATGATCAGCCACGTGATCAGTGCATGATCAGTCACGTGATCAGTGCATGATCAGCCACGTGATCAGTGCATGATATCCACGTGATCAGTGCATGATCAGTCACGTGATCAGTGCATGATCAGCCACGTGATCAGTGCATGATAGCCACGTGATCAGTGCATGATCAGTCACGTGATCAGTGCATGATCAGTCACGTGATCAGTGCATGATCAGTCACGTGATCAGTGCATGATCAGCCACGTGATCAGTGCATGATAGCCACGTGATCAGTGCATGATCAGTCACGTGATCAGTGCATGATCAGTCACGTGATCAGTGCATGATCAGCCACGTGATCAGTGCATGATCAGTCACGTGATCAGTGCATGATCAGTCACGTGATCAGTGCATGGTAGCTGCGTGATCAGTGCATGATCAGCCACGTGATCAGTGCATGATAGCCACGTGATCAGTGCATGATCAGTCACGTGATCAGTGCATGATCAGTCACGTGATCAGTGCATGATCAGCCACGTGATCAGTGCATGATAGCCACGTGATCAGTGCATGATCAGTCACGTGATCAGTGCATGATCAGTCACGTGATCAGTGCATGATCAGCCACGTGATCAGTGCATGATCAATTACGTGATCAGTGCATGATCAGTCACGTGATCAGTGCATGGTAGCTGCGTGATCAGTGCATGATCAGCCACGTGATCAGTGCATGATAGCCACGTGATCAGTGCATGATCAGTCACGTGATCAGTGCATGATCAGTCACGTGATCAGTGCATGATCAGCCACGTGATCAGTGCATGATCAGTCACGTGATCAGTGCATGATAGCTGCGTGATCAGTGCATGATCAGCCACGTGATCAGTGCATGATAGCCACGTGATCAGTGCATGATCAGCCACGTGATCAGTGCATGATCAGCCACGTGATCAGTGCATGATCAGTCACGTGATCAGTGCATGATAGCTACGTGATCAGTGCATGATCAGCCACGTGATCAGTGCATGATAGCCACGTGATCAGTGCATGATAGCCACGTGATCAGTGCATGATCAGTCACGTGATCAGTGCATGATCAGCCACGTGATCAGTGCATGATCAGCCACGTGATCAGTGCATGATAGCCACGTGATCAGTGCATGATCACCACGTGATCAGTGCATGATCAGTCACGTGACCAGTACATGGTTGCTACGTGATCATTGCATGATCAGCCACGTGATCAGTGCATGATAGCCACGTGATCAGTGCATGATCAGTCACGTGATCAGTGCATGATCAGTCACGTGATCAGTGCATGATCATTTACGTGATCTGTGCATGATCAGTCACGTGACCAGTATATGGTAGCTACGTGATCATTGCATGATCAGCCACGTGAGCAGTGCATGATAGCCACGTGATGTGTGCATGATCAGTTACGTGAGCAGTGTATGATCAGCCACGTGATCAGTGCATGAGTGCCACGTGATCAGTGCATGATCAGTCACGTGACAGTGTGATCAGCCACGTGATCAGTGCATGATCAGCCACGTGATCAGTGCATGATAGCCACGTGATCAGTGCATGATCAGTTACGTGATCAGTGTATGATCAGCCACGTGATCAGTGCATGGTCAGACACGTGATCAGTGCATGATCAGCCACGTGATCAGTGCATGATATCCACGTGATCAGTGCATGATCAGTCACGTGATCAGTGCATGATCAGTCACGTGATCAGTGCATGATCAGTCACGTGATCAGTGCATGATCAGCCGTGACCAGTGCATGGTAGCTACGTGATCAGTGCATGATCAGCCACGTGATCAGTGCATGATAGCCACGTGATCAGTGCATGATCAGTCACATGATCAGTGCATGATCATCCACGTGATCAGTGCATGATCAGTCACGTGATCAGTGCATGATCAGACGTGATCAGTGCATGATCAGTCACGTGATCAGTGCATGATCAGCCACGTGATCAGTGCATGATAGCCACGTGATCAGTGCATGATAGCCAGTGATCAGTGCATGATCAGTCACGTGATCAGTGCATGATCAGTCACGTGATCAGTGCATGATCAGTCACGTGATCAGTGCATGATCAGCCACGTGATCAGTGCATGATCAGTCACGTGATCAGTGCATGATCAGCCACGTGATCAGTGCATGATCAGTCACGTGATCAGTGCATGATAGCTACGTGATCAGTGCATGATCAGCCACGTGATCAGTGCATGATAGCCACGTGATCAGTGCATGATCAGTCACGTGATCAGTGCATGATCAGTCACGTGATCAGTACATGGTAGCTGCGTGATCAGTGCATGATCAGCCACGTGAGCAGTGCATGATAGCCACGTGATCAGTGCATGATCAGTCACGTGATCAGTGCATGATCAGTCACGTGATCAGTGCATGATCAGCCACGTGATCAGTGCATGATCAGTCACGTGATCAGTGCATGATCAGTCACGTGATCAGTGCATGATAGCTGCGTGATCAGTGCATGATCAGCCACGTGATCAGTGCATGATAGCCACGTGATCAGTGCATGATCAGTCACGTGATCAGTGCATGATCAGTCACGTGATCAGTGCATGATCAGCCACGTGATCAGTGCATGATCAGCCACGTGATCAGTGCATGATCAGTCACGTGATCAGTGCATGATAGCCACGTGATCAGTGCATGATCAGCCACGTGATCAGTGCATGATAGCCACGTGATCAGTGCATGATCAGTCACGTGATCGTGTGTGATCAGCCACGTGATCAGTGCATGATATCCACGTGATCAGTGCATGATAGCCACGTGATCAGTGCATGATCAGTCACGTGATCAGTGCATGATCAGTACGTGATCAGTGCATGATCAGTCACGTGATCAGTGCATGAAATCACGTGATCAGTGCATGATAGTCACGTGATCAGTGCATGATCAGTCACGTGATCAGTGCATGATCAGCCACGTGATCAGTGCATGATCAGTCACGTGATCAGTGCATGATCAGCCACGTGATCAGTGCATGATCAGTCACGTGATCAGTGCATGATCAGACGTGATCAGTGCATGATCAGTCACGTGATCAGTGCATGATAGCCACGTGATCAGTGCATGATCAGTCACGTGATCAGTGCATGATCAGTCACGTGATCAGTGCATGGTAGCTACGTGATCAGTGCATGATCAGCCACGTGATCAGTGCATGATAGCCACGTGATCAGTGCATGATCAGCCACGTGATCAGTGCATGATCAGCCACGTGATCAGTGCATGATCAGTCACGTGATCAGTGCATGATAGCTGCGTGATCAGTGCATGATCAGCCACGTGATCAGTGCATGATAGCCACGTGATCAGTGCATGATCAGTCACGTGATCAGTGCATGATCAGTCACGTGATCAGTGCATGATCAGCCACGTGATCAGTGCATGATCACGTGATCAGTGCATGATCAGTCACGTGATCAGTGCATGATAGCACGTGATCAGTGCATGATCAGCCACGTGATCAGTGCATGATCAGTCACGTGATCAGTGCATGATCAGTCACGTGATCAGTGCATGATCAGTCACGTGATCAGTGCATGATCAGCCACGTGATCAGTGCATGATCAGTCACGTGATCAGTGCATGATAGCTGCGTGATCAGTGCATGATCAGCCACGTGATCAGTGCATGATAGCCACGTGATCAGTGCATGATCAGTCACGTGATCAGTGCATGATCAGTCACGTGATCAGTGCATGATCAGCCACGTGATCAGTGCATGATCAGTCACGTGATCAGTGCATGATAGCTACGTGATCAGTGCATGATCAGCCACGTGATCAGTGCATGATCAGTCATGTGTCAGTGCATGATAGCCCGTGATCAGTGCATGATCAGTCACGTGATCAGTGCATGATCAGCCACGTGATCAGTGCATGATCAGTCATGTAGTCAGTGCATGATAGCCCGTGATCAGTGCATGATCAGTCCCGTGATCAGTGCATGATCAGCCACGTGATCAGTGCATGATAGCCACGTGATCAGTGCATGATCAGTCACGTGATCAGTGCATGATCAGCCACGTGATCAGTGCATACAATTACGTGATCAGTGCATGATCAGTCACGTGATCAGTGCATGATAGCCACGTGATCAGTGCATGATCAGTCACGTGATAGTGTGTGATCAGCCACGTGAACAGTGCATGCTCAGTCACGTGATCAGGGCCTGCTGAGCTGCGTGATTACTGTCTGCTCATCTGCTTGACAATTGCCAGCTGAGCTGCACGATTCCTGCCTGTCATCTCCTTGACAATTGCCACCTGTGCTGCATAATTCCTGCCTGCTCATCTACTTGATTATTGCCAGCTGAGCAGCATGATTTCTCAGAGCTGAGTTCCATGATTATAGCCTGCTGACTGATTCCTGCCTACTCAGCTCTTTGTTCATTGCCTCCAGATGCACATGATCAGTGTGTGACACCAAACATGATCAGCACATGATCAGTCACATGATCAGTGCATGATAAGCCACGTGATCAGTGCATGATCAATTACGTGATCAGTGCATGATCAGTCACGTGATCAGTGCATGGTAGCCACGTGATCAGTGCATGATCAGCCACGTGATCAGTGCATGATCAGTCACGTGATCAGTGCATGATCAGCCACGTGATCAGTGCATGGTCAGACACGTGAACAGTGTATGATCAGCCACGTGATCAGTGCATGATATCCAAGTGATCAGTGCATGATCAATCACGTGATCAGTGTATGATCAGCCACGTGAACAGTGCATGCTCAGTCACGTGATCAGGGCCTGCTGAGCTGCGTGATTACTGTCTGCTCATCTGCTTGACAATTGCCAGCTGAGCTGCATGATTCCTGCCTGTCATCTGCTTGACAATTGCCAGCTGTGCTGTGTAATTCCTGCCTGCTCAGCTGCTTGATTATTGCCAGCTGAGCAGCATGATTCCTCACAGCTGAGTTCCATGATTATTGCCTGCTGACTGTTTGATTCATGCCTACTCAGCTCTTTGTTTATTGCCTCCAGAGGCACATGATCAGTGTATGATAGCAAACATGATCAGCGCATGATCAGTCACATGATCAGCGCCATTAAGTCACGTGATCACTACATGATAGTCATGTGATCAGTCCATGCTCAGTCACGGTATCAGTGCATGATCAGCCACGTGATCAGTGCATGATAGCCACGTGATCAGTGCATGATAGCCACGTGATCAGTGCATGATCAGCCACGTGATCAGTGCATGATTGCTACGTGATCAGTGCATGATCAGTCACGTGATCAGTGCATGATCAGGCACGTGATCAGTGCATGATCAGCCACGTGATCAGTGCATGATAGCCACGTGATCAGTGCATGATCAGTCACCTGATCAGTGTATGATCAGTCACGTGACCAGTACATGGTAGCTACATGATCATTGCATGATCAGCCACGTGATAGTGCATGATAGCCACGTGATCAGTGCATGATCAGTCACGTGATCAGTGCATGATCAGTCATGTGATCAGTGCATGATCAGGCACGTGATCAGTGCATGATCAGCCACGTGATCAGTGCATGATAGCCACGTGATCAGTGCATGATCAATCACGTGATCAGTGCATGATCAGTCACGTGATCAGTGCATGATAGCTGCGTGATCAGTGCATGATCAGCCACGTGATCAGTGCATGATAGCCACGTGATCAGTGCATGATCAGTCACGTGATCAGTGCATGATCAGTCACGTGATCAGTGCATGATCAGCCACGTGATCAGTGCATGATCAGTCACGTGATCAGTGCATGATAGCTGCGTGATCATTGCATGATCAGCCACGTGATCAGTGCATGATAGCCACGTGATCAGTGCATGATCAGTCACGTGATCAGTGCATGATCAGTACGTGATCAGTGCATGATCAGCCACGTGATCAGTGCATGATCAATTACGTGATCAGTGCATGATCAGTCACGTGACCAGTGCATGATAGCTACGTGATCAGTGCATGATCAGCCACGTGATCAGTGCATGATAGCCACGTGATCAGTGCATGATCAGTCACGTGATCAGTGCATGATCAGCCACGTGATCAGTGCATGATAGCCACGTGATCAGTGCATGATAGCCACGTGATCAGTGCATGATAGTCACGTGATCAGTGCATGATCATCCACGTGATCAGTGCATGTCAGTCATGTATCAGTGCATGATAGCCCGTGATCAGTGCATGATCAGTCCCGTGATCAGTGCATGATCAGCCACGTGATCAGTGCATGATAGCCACGTGATCAGTGCATGATCAGTCACGTGATCAGTGCATGATCAGCCACGTGATCAGTGCATGACAGTCACGTGATCAGTGCATGATCAGTCACGTGATCAGTGCATGATAGCCACGTGATCAGTGCATGATCAGTCACGTGATCAGTGTATGATCAGCCACGTGAACAGTGCATGCTCAGTCACGTGATCAGGGCCTGCTGAGCTGCGTGATTACTGTCTGCTCATCTGCTTGACAATTGCCAGCTGAGCTGCACGATTCCTGCCTGTCATCTGCTTGACAATTGCCAGCTGTGCTGCATAATTCCTGCCTGCTCAGCTGCTTGATTATTGCCAGCTGAGCAGCATGATTTCTCAGAGCTGAGTTCCATGATTATTGCCTGCTGACTGATTCGTGCCTACTCAGCTCTTTGTTCATTGCCTCCAGAGGCACATGATCAGTGTATGATACCAAACATGATCAGCACATGATCAGTCACATGATCAGTGCATGATAAGCCACGTGATCAGTGCATGATCAATCACGTGATCAGTGCATGATCAGTCATGTGATCAGTGCATGATAGCTGCGTGATCAGTGCATGATCAGCCACGTGATCAGTGCATGATCAGTCACGTGATCAGTGCATGATCAGTCACGTGATCAGTGCATGATCAGTCACGTGATCAGTGCATGATCAGCCACGTGATCAGTGCATGATCAGTCACGTGACCAGTACATGGTAGCTACGTGATCATTGCATGATCAGCCACGTGATCAGTGCATGATAGCCACGTGATCAGTGCATGATCAGTCACGTGATCAGTGCATGATCAGTCACGTGATCAGTGCATGATCAGCCACGTGATCAGTGCATGATCAGTCACGTGACCAGTGCATGGTAGCCACGTGATCAGTGCATGATCAGCCACGTGATCAGTGCATGATAGCCACGTGATCAGTGCATGATCAGTCACGTGATCAGTGCATGATCAGCCACGTGATCAGTGCATGATATCCACGTGATCAGTGCATGATAGCCACGTGATCAGTGCATGATCAGTCACGTGATCAGTGCATGAGTCATGTAGTCAGTGCATGATAGCCACGTGATCAGTGCATGATCAGTCCCGTGATCAGTGCATGATCAGCCACGTGATCAGTGCATGATAGCCACGTGATCAGTGCATGATCAGTCACGTGATCAGTGCATGATAGCCACGTGATCAGTGCATACAATTACGTGATCAGTGCATGATCAGCCGTGATCAGTGCATGATAGCCACGTGATCAGTGCATGATCAGTCACGTGATAGTGTGTGATCAGCCACGTGAACAGTGCATGCTCAGTCACGTGATCAGGGCCTGCTGAGCTGCGTGATTACTGTCTGCTCATCTGCTTGACAATTGCCAGCTGAGCTGTACGATTCCTGCCTGTCATCTCCTTGACAATTGCCACCTGTGCTGCATAATTCCTGCCTGCTCATCTACTTGATTATTGCCAGCTGAGCAGCATGATTTCTCAGAGCTGAGTTCCATGATTATAGCCTGCTGACTGATTCCTGCCTACTCAGCTCTTTGTTCATTGCCTCCAGATGCACATGATCAGTGTGTGACACCAAACATGATCAGCACATGATCAGTCACATGATCAATGCATGATAAGCCACGTGATCAGTGCATGATCAATTACGTGATCAGTGCATGATCAGTCACGTGACCAGTGCATGGTAGCTGCGTGATCAGTGCATGATCAGCCACGTGATCAGTGCATGATCAGTCACGTGATCAGTGCATGATCAGCCACGTGATCAGTGCATGGTCAGACACGTGAACAGTGTATGATCAGCCACGTGATCAGTGCATGATATCCAAGTGATCAGTGCATGATCAATCACGTGATCAGTGTATGATCAGCCACGTGAACAGTGCATGCTCAGTCACGTGATCAGGGCCTGCTGAGCTGCGTGATTACTGTCTGCTCATCTGCTTGACAATTGCCAGCTGAGCTGCATGATTCCTGCCTGTCATCTGCTTGACAATTGCCAGCTGTGCTGTGTAATTCCTGCCTGCTCAGCTGCTTGATTATTGCCAGCTGAGCAGCATGATTCCTCACAGCTGAGTTCCATGATTATTGCCTGCTGACTGTTTGATTCATGCCTACTCAGCTCTTTGTTTATTGCCTCCAGAGGCACATGATCAGTGTATGATAGCAAACATGATCAGCGCATGATCAGTCACATGATCAGCGCCATTAAGTCACGTGATCACTACATGATAGTCATGTGATCAGTCCATGCTCAGTCATGGTATCAGTGCATGATCAGCCACGTGATCAGTGCATGATAGCCACGTGATCAGTGCATGATAGCCACGTGATCAGTGCATGATCAGCCACGTGATCAGTGCATGATTGCTACGTGATCAGTGCATGATTAGTCACGTGATCAGTGCATGATCAGGCAGGTGATCAGTGTATGATCAGCCACATGATCAGTGCATGATAGCCACGTGATCAGTGCATGATCAGTCACCTGATGGGTGTATGATCAGTCACGTGACAGTACATGGTAGCTACATGATCATTGCATGATCAGCCACGTGATAGTGCATGATAGCCACGTGATCAGTGCATGATCAGTCACGTGATCAGTGCATGATCAGTCATGTGATCAGTGCATGATCAGGCACGTGATCAGTGCATGATCAGCCACGTGATCAGTGCATGATAGCCACGTGATCAGTGCATGATCAATTACGTGATCAGTGCATGATCAGTCACGTGACCAGTACATGGTAGCTGCGTGATCAGTGCATGATCAGCCACGTGATCAGTGCATGATAGCCACGTGATCAGTGCATGATCAGTCACGTGATCAGTGCATGATCAGTCACGTGATCAGTGCATGATCAGCCACGTGATCAGTGCATGATCAGTCACGTGACCAGTACATGGTAGCTGCGTGATCATTGCATGATCAGCCACATGAGCAGTGCATGATAGCCACGTGATCAGTGCATGATCAGTCACGTGATCAGTGCATGATCAGTCACGTGATCAGTGCATGATCAGCCACGTGATCAGTGCATGATCAATTACGTGATCAGTGCATGATCAGTCACGTGACCAGTACATGGTAGCTACGTGATCATTGCATGATCAGCCACGTGATCAGTGCATGATAGCCACGTGATCAGTGCATGATCAGTCATGTGATCGTGTGTGATCAGCCACGTGATCAGTGCATGATATCCACGTGATCAGTGCATGATAGCCACGTGATCAGTGCATGATAGTCACGTGATCAGTGCATGATCATCCACGTGATCAGTGCATGTGGAGTCATGTAGTCAGTGCATGATAGCGCCGTGATCAGTGCATGATCAGTCCGTGATGAGTGTATGATCAGCCACGTGATCAGTGCATGATAGCTACGTGATCAGTGCATGATCAGTCACATGATCAGTGCATGATAGCCACGTGATCAGTGCATACAATTACGTGATCAGTGCATGATCAATCACGTGATCAGTGCATGAGAGCCACGTGATCAGTGCATGATCATTCACGTGATAGTGTGTGATCAGCCACGTGAACAGTGCATGCTCAGTCACGTGATCAGGGCCTGCTGAGCTGCGTGATTACTGTCTGCTCATCTGCTTGACAATTGCCAGCTGAGCTGTATGATTCCTGCCTGTCATCTCCTTGACTATTGCCACCTGTGCTGCATAATTCCTGCCTGCTCATCTACTTGATTATTGCCAGCTGAGCAGCATGATTTCTCAGAGCTGAGTTCCATGATTATAGCCTGCTGACTGATTCCTGCCTACTCAGCTCTTTGTTCGTTGCCTCCAGATGCACATGATCAGTGTGTGACACCAAACATGATCAGCACATGATCAGTCACATGATCAATGCATGATAAGCCAGGTGATCAGTGCATGATCAATTACGTGATCAGTGCATGATCAGTCATGTGACCAGTGCATGGTAGCTGCGTGATCAGTGCATGATCAGCCACGTGATCAGTGCATGATCAATCACGTGATCAGTGCATGATCAGCCACGTGATCAGTGCATGGTCAGACACGTGAACAGTGTATGATCAGCCACGTGATCAGTGCATGATATCCAAGTGATCAGTGCATGATCAATCACGTGATCAGTGTATGATCAGCCACGTGAACAGTGCATGCTCAGTCACGTGATCAGGGCCTGCTGAGCTGCGTGATTACTGTCTGCTCATCTGCTTGACAATTGCCAGCTGAGCTGCATGATTCCTGCCTGTCATCTGCTTGACAATTGCCAGCTGTGCTGTGTAATTCCTGCCTGCTCAGCTGCTTGATTATTGCCAGCTGAGCAGCATGATTCCTCACAGCTGAGTTCCATGATTATTGCCTGCTGACTGTTTGATTCATGCCTACTCAGCTCTTTGTTTATTGCCTCCAGAGGCACATGATCAGTGTATGATAGCAAACATGATCAGCGCATGATCAGTCACATGATCAGCGCCATTAAGTCACGTGATCACTACATGATAGTCATGTGATCAGTCCATGCTCAGTCATGGTATCAGTGCATGATCAGCCACGTGATCAGTGCATGATAGCCACGTGATCATTGCATGATAGCCACGTGATCAGTGCATGATCAGCCAGGTGATCAGTGCATGATTGCTACGTGATCAGTTCATGATTAGTCACGTGATCAGTGCATGACCAGGCAGGTGATCAGTGTATGATCAGCCACATGATCAGTGCATGATAGCCACGTGATCAGTGCATGATCAGTCACCTGATGGGTGTATGATCAGTCACGTGACCAGTACATGGTAGCTACATGATCATTGCATGATCAGCCACGTGAGTAGTGCATGATAGCCACGTGATCAGTGCATGATCAGTCACGTGATCAGTGCATGATCAGTCATGTGATCTGTGCATGATCAGGCACGTGATCAGTGCATGATCAGCCATGTGATCAGTGCATGATAGCCACGTGATCAGTGCATGATCAATTACGTGATCAGTGCATGATCAGTCACGTGACCAGTACATGGTAGCACGTGATCAGTGCATGATCAGCCACGTGATCAGTGCATGATAGCCACGTGATCAGTGCATGATCAGTCACGTGATCAGTGCATGATCAGTCACGTGATCAGTACATGGTAGCTGCGTGATCATTGCATGATCAGCCACATGAGCAGTGCATGATAGCCACGTGATCAGTGCATGATCAGTCACGTGATCAGTGCATGATCAGTCACGTGATCAGTGCATGATCAGCCACGTGATCAGTGCATGATCAATTACGTGATCAGTGCATGATCAGTCACGTGACCAGTACATGGTAGCTACGTGATCATTGCATGATCAGCCACGTGATCAGTGCATGATAGCCACGTGATCAGTGCATGATCAGTCATGTGATCGTGTGTGATCAGCCACGTGATCAGTGCATGATATCCACCTGATCAGTGCATGATAGCCACGTGATCAGTGCATGATAGTCACGTGATCAGTGCATGATCCACGTGATCAGTGCATGTGGAGTCATGTAGTCAATGCATGATAGCGCCGTGATCAGTGCATGATCAGTCCCGTGATGAGTGCATGATCAGCCACGTGATCAGTGCATGATAGCTACGTGATCAGTGCATGATCAGTCACGTGATCAGTGCATGATAGCCACGTGATCAGTGCATGACAATTACGTGATCAGTGCATGATCAATCACGTGATCAGTGCATGATAGCCACGTGATCAGTGCATGATCATTCACGTGATAGGTGTGTGATCAGCCACGTGAACAGTGCATGCTCAGTCACGTGATCAGGGCCTGCTGAGCTGCGTGATTACTGTCTGCTCATCTGCTTGACAATTGCCAGCTGAGCTGTACGATTCCTGCCTGTCATCTCCTTGACTATTGCCACCTGTGCTGCATAATTCCTGCCTGCTCATCTACTTGATTATTTCCAGCTGAGCAGCATGATTTCTCAGAGCTGAGTTCCATGATTATAGCCTGCTGACTGATTCCTGCCTACTCAGCTCTTTGTTCATTGCCTCCAGATGCACATGATCAGTGTGTGACACCAAACATGATCAGCACATGATCAGTCACATGATCAATGCATGATAAGCCAGGTGATCAGTGCATGATCAATTACGTGATCAGTGCATGATCAGTCATGTGACCAGTACATGGTAGCTGCGTGATCAGTGCATGATCAGCCACGTGATCAGTGCATGATCAATCACGTGATCAGTGCATGATCAGCCACGTGATCAGTGCATGGTCAGACACGTGAACAGTGTATGATCAGCCACGTGATCAGTGCATGATATCCAAGTGATCAGTGCATGATCAATCACGTGATCAGTGTATGATCAGCCACGTGAACAGTGCATGCTCAGTCACGTGATCAGGGCCTGCTGAGCTGCGTGATTACTGTCTGCTCATCTGCTTGACAATTGCCAGCTGAGCTGCATGATTCCTGCCTGTCATCTGCTTGACAATTGCCAGCTGTGCTGTGTAATTCCTGCCTGCTCAGCTGCTTGATTATTGCCAGCTGAGCAGCATGATTCCTCACAGCTGAGTTCCATGATTATTGCCTGCTGACTGTTTGATTCATGCCTACTCAGCTCTTTGTTTATTGCCTCCAGAGGCACATGATCAGTGTATGATAGCAAACATGATCAGCGCATGATCAGTCACATGATCAGCGCCATTAAGTCACGTGATCACTACATGATAGTCATGTGATCAGTCCATGCTCAGTCATGGTATCAGTGCATGATCAGCCACGTGATCAGTGCATGATAGCCACGTGATCATTGCATGATAGCCACGTGATCAGTGCATGATCAGCCAGGTGATCAGTGCATGATTGCTACGTGATCAGTTCATGATTAGTCACGTGATCAGTGCATGACCAGGCAGGTGATCAGTGTATGATCAGCCACATGATCAGTGCATGATAGCCACGTGATCAGTGCATGATCAGTCACCTGATGGGTGTATGATCAGTCACGTGACCAGTACATGGTAGCTACATGATCATTGCATGATCAGCCACGTGAGTAGTGCATGATAGCCACGTGATCAGTGCATGATCAGTGACGTGATCAGTGCATGATCAGTCATGTATCTGTGCATGACCAGGCACGTGATCAGTGTATGATCAGCCATGTGATCAGTGCATGATAGCCACGTGATCAGTGCATGATCAATTACGTGATCAGTGCATGATCAGTCACGTGACCAGTACATGGTAGCTGCGTGATCAGTGTATGATCAGCCATGATCAGTGCATGATAGCCACGTGATCAGTGCATGATCAGTCACGTGATCAGTGCATGATCAGTCACGTGATCAGTGCATGATCAGCCACGTGATCAGTGCATGATCAGTCACGTGACCAGTACATGGTAGCTGCGTGATCATTGCATGATCAGCCACGTGATCAGTGCATGATAGCCACGTGATCAGTGCATGATCAGTCACGTGATCAGTGCATGATCAGTCACGTGATCAGTGCATGATCAGCCACGTGATCAGTGCATGATCAGTCACGTGATCAGTGCATGGTAGCTGCGTGATCATTGCATGATCAGCCACGTGATCAGTGCATGATAGCCACGTGATCAGTGCATGATCAGTCACGTGATCAGTGCATGATCAGTCACGTGATCAGTGCATGATCAGCCACGTGATCAGTGCATGATCAGTCACGTGATCAGTGCATGATCAGCC
Organism: Bos javanicus; assembly: GCF_032452875.1. Taxonomy (NCBI): domain Eukaryota; kingdom Metazoa; phylum Chordata; class Mammalia; order Artiodactyla; family Bovidae; genus Bos; species Bos javanicus. The sequence goes on along the minus strand of NW_026893743.1, from coordinate 59,433 downwards.
ACGTGATCAGTGCATGATAGCCACGTGATCAGTGCATGATCAGTCATGTGATCGTGTGTGATCAGCCACGTGATCAGTGCATGATATCCACGTGATCAGTGCATGATAGCCACGTGATCAGTGCATGATAGTCACGTGATCAGTGCATGATCATCCACGTGATCAGTGCATGTGGAGTCATGTAGTCAATGCATGATAGCGCCGTGATCAGTGCATGATCAGTCCCGTGATGAGTGTATGATCAGCCAAGTGATCAGTGCATGATAGCCACGTGATCAGTGCATGATCAGTCACGTGATCAGTGCATGATAGCCACGTGATCAGTGCATACAGTTACGTGATCAGTGCATGATCAATCACGTGATCAGTGCATGATAGCCACGTGATCAGTGCATGATCATTCACGTGATAGGTGTGTGATCAGCCACGTGAACAGTGCATGCTCAGTCACGTGATCAGGGCCTGCTGAGCTGCGTGATTACTGTCTGCTCATCTGCTTGACAATTGCCAGCTGAGCTGTACGATTCCTGCCTGTCATCTCCTTGACTATTGCCACCTGTGCTGCATAATTCCTGCCTGCTCATCTACTTGATTATTGCCAGCTGAGCAGCATGATTTCTCAGAGCTGAGTTCCATGATTATAGCCTGCTGACTGATTCCTGCCTACTCAGCTCTTTGTTCATTGCCTCCAGATGCACATGATCAGTGTGTGACACCAAACATGATCAGCACATGATCAGTCACATGATGAATGCATGATAAGCCAGGTGATCAGTGCATGATCAATTACGTGATCAGTGCATGATCAGTCATGTGACCAGTACATGGTAGCTGCGTGATCAGTGCATGATCAGCCACGTGATCAGTGCATGATCAGTCACGTGATCAGTGCATGATCAGCCACGTGATCAGTGCATGGTCAGACACGTGAACAGTGTATGATCAGCCACGTGATCAGTGCATGATATCCAAGTGATCAGTGCATGATCAATCACGTGATCAGTGTATGATCAGCCACGTGAACAGTGCATGCTCAGTCACGTGATCAGGGCCTGCTGAGCTGCGTGATTACTGTCTGCTCATCTGCTTGACAATTGCCAGCTGAGCTGCATGATTCCTGCCTGTCATCTGCTTGACAATTGCCAGCTGTGCTGTGTAATTCCTGCCTGCTCAGCTGCTTGATTATTGCCAGCTGAGCAGCATGATTCCTCACAGCTGAGTTCCATGATTATTGCCTGCTGACTGTTTGATTCATGCCTACTCAGCTCTTTGTTTATTGCCTCCAGAGGCACATGATCAGTGTATGATAGCAAACATGATCAGCGCATGATCAGTCACATGATCAGCCCCATTAAGTCACGTGATCACTACATGATAGTCATGTGATCAGTCCATGCTCAGTCATGGTATCAGTGCATGATCAGACACGTGATCAGTGCATGATAGCCACGTGATCATTGCATGATAGCCACGTGATCAGTGCATGATCAGCCAGGTGATCAGTGCATGATTGCTACGTGATCAGTTCATGATTAGTCACGTGATCTGTGCATGACCAGGCAGGTGATCAGTGTATGATCAGCCACATGATCAGTGCATGATAGCCACGTGATCAGTGCATGATCAGTCACCTGATGGGTGTATGATCAGTCACGTGACCGTACATGGTAGCTACATGATCATTGCATGATCAGCCACGTGAGTAGTGCATGATAGCCACGTGATCAGTGCATGATCAGTGACGTGATCAGTGCATGATCAGTCATGTAATCTGTGCATGACCAGGCACGTGATCAGTGTATGACCAGCCATGTGATCAGTGCATGATAGCCACGTGATCAGTGCATGATCAATTACATGATCAGTGCATGATCAGTCACGTGACCAGTACATGGTAGCTGCGTGATCAGTGTATGACCAGCCAAGTGATCAGTGCATGATAGCCACGTGATCAGTGCATGATCAGTCACGTGATCAGTGCATGATCAGTCACGTGATCAGTGCATGATCAGCCACATGATCAGTGCATGATCAGTCACGTGACCAGTACATGGTAGCTGCGTGATCATTGCATGATCAGCCACGTGATCAGTGCATGATAGCCACGTGATCAGTGCATGATCAGTCACGTGATCAGTGCATGATCAGCCACGTGATCAGTGCATGATCAGCCATGATCAGTGCATGATCAATTACGTGATCATTGCATGATCAGTCACGTGACCAGTACATGGTAGCTACGTGATCATTGCATGATCAGCCACGTGATCAGTGCATGATAGCCACGTGATCAGTGCATGATCAGTCATGTGATCGTGTGTGATCAGCCACGTGATCAGTGCATGATATCCACGTGATCAGTGCATGATAGCCACGTGATCAGTGCATGATAGTCACGTGATCAGTGCATGATCATCCACGTGATCAGTGCATGTGGAGTCATGTAGTCAATGCATGATAGCGCCGTGATCAGTGCATGATCAGTCCCGTGATGAGTGTATGATCAGCCAGTGATCAGTGCATGATAGCTACGTGATCAGTGCATGATCAGTCACATGATCAGTGCATGATAGCCACGTGATCAGTGCATACAATTACGTGATCAGTGCATGCAATCACGTGATCAGTGCATGAGCCACGTGATCAGTGCATGATCATTCACATGATAGGTGTGTGATCAGCCACGTGAACAGTGCATGCTCAGTCACGTGATCAGGGCCTGCTGAGCTGCGTGATTACTGTCTGCTCATCTGCTTGACAATTGCCAGCTGAGCTGTACGATTCCTGCCTGTCATCTCCTTGACTATTGCCACCTGTGCTGCATAATTCCTGCCTGCTCATCTACTTGATTATTTCCAGCTGAGCAGCATGATTTCTCAGAGCTGAGTTCCATGATTATAGCCTGCTGACTGATTCCTGCCTACTCAGCTCTTTGTTCATTGCCTCCAGATGCACATGATCAGTGTGTGACACCAAACATGATCAGCACATGATCAGTCACATGATGAATGCATGATAAGCCAGGTGATCAGTGCATGATCAATTACGTGATCAGTGCATGATCAGTCATGTGACCAGTACATGGTAGCTGCGTGATCAGTGCATGATCAGCCACGTGATCAGTGCATGATCAGTCACGTGATCAGTGCATGATCAGCCACGTGATCAGTGCATGGTCAGACACGTGAACAGTGTATGATCAGCCACGTGATCAGTGCATGATATCCAAGTGATCAGTGCATGATCAATCACGTGATCAGTGTATGATCAGCCACGTGAACAGTGCATGCTCAGTCACGTGATCAGGGCCTGCTGAGCTGCGTGATTACTGTCTGCTCATCTGCTTGACAATTGCCAGCTGAGCTGCATGATTCCTGCCTGTCATCTGCTTGACAATTGCCAGCTGTGCTGTGTAATTCCTGCCTGCTCAGCTGCTTGATTATTGCCAGCTGAGCAGCATGATTCCTCACAGCTGAGTTCCATGATTATTGCCTGCTGACTGTTTGATTCATGCCTACTCAGCTCTTTGTTTATTGCCTCCAGAGGCACATGATCAGTGTATGATAGCAAACATGATCAGCGCATGATCAGTCACATGATCAGCCCCATTAAGTCACGTGATCACTACATGATAGTCATGTGATCAGTCCATGCTCAGTCATGGTATCAGTGCATGATCAGCCACGTGATCAGTGCATGATAGCCACGTGATCATTGCATGATAGCCACGTGATCAGTGCATGATCAGCCAGGTGATCAGTGCATGATTGCTACGTGATCAGTTCATGATTAGTCACGTGATCTGTGCATGACCAGGCAGGTGATCAGTGTATGATCAGCCACATGATCAGTGCATGATAGCCACGTGATCAGTGCATGATCAGTCACCTGATGGGTGTATGATCAGTCACGTGACCGTACATGGTAGCTACATGATCATTGCATGATCAGCCACGTGAGTAGTGCATGATAGCCACGTGATCAGTGCATGATCAGTCACGTGATCAGTGCATGATCAGTCATGTGATCAGTGCATGACCAGGCACGTGATCAGTGTATGACCAGCCACGTGATCAGTGCATGATAGCCACGTGATCAGTGCATGATCAATTACATGATCAGTGCATGATCAGTCACGTGACCAGTACATGGTAGCTGCGTGATCAGTGCATGATCAGCCACGTGATCAGTGCATGATAGCCACGTGATCAGTGCATGATCAGTCACGTGATCAGTGCATGATCAGCCACGTGATCAGTGCATGATCAGTCACGTGATCAGTACATGGTAGCTGCGTGATCATTGCATGATCAGCCACATGATCAGTGCATGATAGCCACGTGATCAGTGCATGATCAGTCACGTGATCAGTGCATGATCAGTCACGTGATCAGTGCATGATCAGCCATGATCAGTGCATGATCATTACGTGATCAGTGCATGATCAGTCACGTGATCAGTGCATGATAGCTACGTGATCAGTGCATGATCAGCCACGTGATCAGTGCATGATAGCCACGTGATCAGTGCATGATCAGTCACGTGATCAGTGCATGATCAGCCACGTGATCAGTGCATGAATTACGTGATCAGTGCATGATCAATCACGTGATCAGTGCATGATAGCCACGTGATCAGTGCATGATCATTCACGTGATAGTGTGTGATCAGCCACGTGAACAGTGCATGCTCAGTCACGTGATCAGGGCCTGCTGAGCTGCGTGATTACTGTCTGCTCATCTGCTTGACAATTGCCAGCTGAGCTGTACGATTCCTGCCTGTCATCTCCTTGACTATTGCCACCTGTGCTGCATAATTCCTGCCTGCTCATCTACTTGATTATTTCCAGCTGAGCAGCATGATTTCTCAGAGCTGAGTTCCATGATTATAGCCTGCTGACTGATTCCTGCCTACTCAGCTCTTTGTTCATTGCCTCCAGATGCACATGATCAGTGTGTGACACCAAACATGATCAGCACATGATCAGTCACATGATGAATGCATGATAAGCCAGGTGATCAGTGCATGATCAATTACGTGATCAGTGCATGATCAGTCATGTGACCAGTACATGGTAGCTGCGTGATCAGTGCATGATCAGCCACGTGATCAGTGCATGATCAATCACGTGATCAGTGCATGATCAGCCACGTGATCAGTGCATGGTCAGACACGTGAACAGTGTATGATCAGCCACGTGATCAGTGCATGATATCCAAGTGATCAGTGCATGATCAATCACGTGATCAGTGTATGATCAGCCACGTGAACAGTGCATGCTCAGTCACGTGATCAGGGCCTGCTGAGCTGCGTGATTACTGTCTGCTCATCTGCTTGACAATTGCCAGCTGAGCTGCATGATTCCTGCCTGTCATCTGCTTGACAATTGCCAGCTGTGCTGTGTAATTCCTGCCTGCTCAGCTGCTTGATTATTGCCAGCTGAGCAGCATGATTCCTCACAGCTGAGTTCCATGATTATTGCCTGCTGACTGTTTGATTCATGCCTACTCAGCTCTTTGTTTATTGCCTCCAGAGGCACATGATCAGTGTATGATAGCAAACATGATCAGCGCATGATCAGTCACATGATCAGCCCCATTAAGTCACGTGATCACTACATGATAGTCATGTGATCAGTCCATGCTCAGTCATGGTATCAGTGCATGATCAGACACGTGATCAGTGCATGATAGCCACGTGATCAGTGCATGATAGCCACGTGATCAGTGCATGATCAGCCAGGTGATCAGTGAATGATTGCTACGTGATCAGTTCATGATTAGTCACGTGATCTGTGCATGACCAGGCAGGTGATCAGTGTATGACCAGCCACATGATCAGTGCATGATAGCCACGTGATCAGTGCATGATCAGTCACCTGATGGGTGTATGATCAGTCACGTGACCAGTACATGGTAGCTACATGATCATTGCATGATCAGCCACGTGAGTAGTGCATGATAGCCACGTGATCAGTGCATGATCAGTGACGTGATCAGTGCATGATCAGTCATTTAATCTGTGCTTGACGAGGCACGTGATCAGTGTATGATCAGCCATGTGATCAGTGCATGATAGCCACGTGATCAGTGCATGATCAATTACATGATCAGTGCATGATCAGTCACGTGACCAGTACATGTTAGCTGCGTGATCAGTGTATGACCAGCCAAGTGATCAGTGCATGATAGCCACGTGATCAGTGCATGATCAGTCACGTGATCAGTGCATGATCAGTCACGTGATCAGTGCATGATCAGCCACGTGATCAGTGCATGATCAGTCACGTGACCAGTACATGGTAGCTGCGTGATCATTTCATGATCAGCCACGTGATCAGTGCATGATAGCCACGTGATCAGTGCATGATCAGTCACGTGATCAGTGCATGATCAGCCACGTGATCAGTGCATGATCAGCCACATGATCAGTTCATGATCAATTACGTGATCAGTGCATGATCAGTCACGTGACCAGTACATGGTAGCTACGTGATCATTGCATGATCAGCCACGTGATCAGTGCATGATAGCCACGTGATCAGTGCATGATCAGTCATGTGATCGTGTGTGATCAGCCACGTGATCAGTGCATGATATCCACGTGATCAGTGCATGATAGCCACGTGATCAGTGCATGATAGTCACGTGATCAGTGCATGATCATCCACGTGATCAGTGCATGTGGAGTCATGTAGTCAATGCATGATAGCCGTGATCAGTGCATGATCAGTCCCGTGATGAGTGTATGATCAGCCAAGTGATCAGTGCATGATAGCTACGTGATCAGTGCATGATCAGTCACATGATCAGTGCATGATAGCCACGTGATCAGTGCATACAATTACGTGATCAGTGCATGCGCAATCACGTGATCAGTGCATGAGAGCCACGTGATCAGTGCATGATCATTCACGTGATAGGTGTGTGATCAGCCACGTGAACAGTGCATGCTCAGTCACGTGATCAGGGCCTGCTGAGCTGCGTGATTACTGTCTGCTCATCTGCTTGACAATTGCCAGCTGAGCTGTACGATTCCTGCCTGTCATCTCCTTGACTATTGCCACCTGTGCTGCATAATTCCTGCCTGCTCATCTACTTGATTATTTCCAGCTGAGCAGCATGATTTCTCAGAGCTGAGTTCCATGATTATAGCCTGCTGACTGATTCCTGCCTACTCAGCTCTTTGTTCATTGCCTCCAGATGCACATGATCAGTGTGTGACACCAAACATGATCAGCACATGATCAGTCACATGATGAATGCATGATAAGCCAGGTGATCAGTGCATGATCAATTACGTGATCAGTGCATGATCAGTCATGTGACCAGTACATGGTAGCTGCGTGATCAGTGCATGATCAGCCACGTGATAAGTGCATGATCAGTCACGTGATCAGTGCATGATCAGCCACGTGATCAGTGCATGGTCAGACACGTGAACAGTGTATGATCAGCCACGTGATCAGTGCATGATATCCAAGTGATCAGTGCATGATCAATCACGTGATCAGTGTATGATCAGCCACGTGAACAGTGCATGCTCAGTCACGTGATCAGGGCCTGCTGAGCTGCGTGATTACTGTCTGCTCATCTGCTTGACAATTGCCAGCTGAGCTGCATGATTCCTGCCTGTCATCTGCTTGACAATTGCCAGCTGTGCTGTGTAATTCCTGCCTGCTCAGCTGCTTGATTATTGCCAGCTGAGCAGCATGATTCCTCACAGCTGAGTTCCATGATTATTGCCTGCTGACTGTTTGATTCATGCCTACTCAGCTCTTTGTTTATTGCCTCCAGAGGCACATGATCAGTGTATGATAGCAAACATGATCAGCGCATGATCAGTCACATCAGCCATTAAGTCACGTGATCACTACATGATAGTCATGTGATCAGTCCATGCTCAGTCATGGTATCAGTGCATGATCAGACACGTGATCAGTGCATGATAGCCACGTGATCAGTGCATGATAGCCACGTGATCAGTGCATGATCAGCCACATGATGCTACGTGATCAGTTCATGATTAGTCACGTGAGTGCATGCACAGGTGATCAGTGATCAGTGCATGATAGCCACGTGATCAGTGCATGATCAGTCACCTGATGGGTGTATGATCAGTCACGTGACCGGTACATGGTAGCTACATGATCATTGCATGATCAGCCACGTGAGTAGTGCATGATAGCCACGTGATCAGTGCATGATCAGTCACGTGATCAGTGCATGATCAGTCATGTGATCTGTGCATGACCAGGCACGTGATCAGTGTATGACCAGCCATGTGATCAGTGCATGATAGCCACGTGATCAGTGCATGATCAATTACATGATCAGTGCATGATCAGTCACGTGACCAGTACATGGTAGCTGCGTGATCAGTGCATGATCAGCCACGTGATCAGTGCATGATAGCCACGTGATCAGTGCATGATCAGTCACGTGATCAGTGCATGATCAGCCACGTGATCAGTGCATGATCAGTCACGTGATCAGTACATGGTAGCTGCGTGATCATTGCATGATCAGCCACGTGAGCAGTGCATGATAGCCACGTGATCAGTGCATGATCAGTCACGTGATCAGTGCATGATCAGTCACGTGATCAGTGCATGATCAGCCACGTGATCAGTGCATGATCAATTACGTGATCAGTGCATGATCAGTCACGTGATCAGTGCATGATAGCCACGTGATCAGTGCATGATCAGCCACGTGATCAGTGCATGATAGCTACGTGATCAGTGCATGATCAGTCACATGATCAGTGCATGATAGCCACGTGATCAGTGCATGACAATTCGTGATCAGTGCATGATCAATCACGTGATCAGTGCATGATAGCCACGTGATCAGTGCATGATCAGTCACGTGATAGGTGTGTGATCAGCCACGTGAACAGTGCATGCTCAGTCACGTGATCAGGGCCTGCTGAGCTGCGTGATTACTGTCTGCTCATCTGCTTGACAATTGCCAGCTGAGCTGTACGATTCCTGCCTGTCATCTCCTTGACTATTGCCACCTGTGCTGCATAATTCCTGCCTGCTCATCTACTTGATTATTTCCAGCTGAGCAGCATGATTTCTCAGAGCTGAGTTCCATGATTATAGCCTGCTGACTGATTCCTGCCTACTCAGCTCTTTGTTCATTGCCTCCAGATGCACATGATCAGTGTGTGACACCAAACATGATCAGCACATGATCAGTCACATGATGAATGCATGATAAGCCAGGTGATCAGTGCATGATCAATTACGTGATCAGTGCATGATCAGTCATGTGACCAGTACATGGTAGCTGCGTGATCAGTGCATGATCAGCCACGTGATCAGTGCATGATCAATCACGTGTTCAGTGCATGATCAGCCACGTGATCAGTGCATGGTCAGACACGTGAACAGTGTATGATCAGCCACGTGATCAGTGCATGATATCCAAGTGATCAGTGCATGATCAATCACGTGATCAGTGTATGATCAGCCAGGTGAACAGTGCATGCTCAGTCACGTGATCAGGGCCTGCTGAGCTGCGTGATTACTGTCTGCTCATCTGCTTGACAATTGCCAGCTGAGCTGCATGATTCCTGCCTGTCATCTGCTTGACAATTGCCAGCTGTGCTGTGTAATTCCTGCCTGCTCAGCTGCTTGATTATTGCCAGCTGAGCAGCATGATTCCTCACAGCTGAGTTCCATGATTATTGCCTGCTGACTGTTTGATTCATGCCTACTCAGCTCTTTGTTTATTGCCTCCAGAGGCACATGATCAGTGTATGATAGCAAACATGATCAGCGCATGATCAGTCACATGATCAGCCCCATTAAGTCACGTGATCACTACATGATAGTCATGTGACCAGTCCATGCTCAGTCATGGTATCAGTGCATGATCAGACACGTGATCAGTGCATGATAGCCACGTGATCATTGCATGATAGCCACGTGATCAGTGCATGATCAGCCAGGTGATCAGTGAATGATTGCTACGTGATCAGTTCATGATTAGTCACGTGATCTGTGCATGACCAGGCAGGTGATCAGTGTATGACCAGCCACATGATCAGTGCATGATAGCCACGTGATCAGTGCATGATCAGTCACCTGATGGGTGTATGATCAGTCACGTGACCAGTACATGGTAGCTACATGATCATTGCATGATCAGCCACGTGAGTAGTGCATGATAGCCACGTGATCAGTGCATGATCAGTCACGTGATCAGTGCATGATCAGTCATGTGATCAGTGCATGACCAGGCACGTGATCAGTGTTTGACCAGCCATGTGATCAGTGCATGATAGCCACGTGATCAGTGCATGATCAGTCACGTGATCAGTGCATGATCAGCCACGTGATCAGTGCATGATCAGTCACGTGACCAGTGCATGATAGCTGCGTGATCAGTGCATGATCAGCCACATGAGCAGTGCATGATAGCCACGTGATCAGTGCATGATCAGTCACGTGATCAGTGCATGATCAGTCACGTGATCAGTGCATGATCAGCCACATGATCAGTGCATGATCATTACGTGATCAGTGCATGATCAGTCACGTGACCAGTACATGGTAGCTACGTGATCATTGCATGATCAGCCACGTGATCAGTACATGATAGCCACGTGATCAGTGCATGATCAGTCATGTGATCGTGTGTGATCAGCCACGTGATCAGTGCATGATATCCACGTGATCAGTGCATGATAGCCACGTGATCAGTGCATGATAGTCACGTGATCAGTGCATGATCATCCACGTGATCAGTGCATGTGAGTCATGTAGTCAGTGCATGATAGCGCCGTGATCAGTGCATGATCAGTCCCGTGATGAGTGTATGATCAGCCACGTGATCAGTGCATGATAGCTACGTGATCAGTGCATGATCAGTCACATGATCAGTGCATGATAGCCACGTGAGCAGTGCATACAATTACGTGATCAGTGCATGCGCAATCACGTGATCAGTGCATGAGCCACGTGATCAGTGCATGATCATTCACATGATAGGTGTGTGATCAGCCACGTGAACAGTGCATGCTCAGTCACGTGATCAGGGCCTGCTGAGCTGCGTGATTACTGTCTGCTCATCTGCTTGACAATTGCCAGCTGAGCTGTACGATTCCTGCCTGTCATCTCCTTGACTATTGCCACCTGTGCTGCATAATTCCTGCCTGCTCATCTACTTGATTATTTCCAGCTGAGCAGCATGATTTCTCAGAGCTGAGTTCCATGATTATAGCCTGCTGACTGATTCCTGCCTACTCAGCTCTTTGTTCATTGCCTCCAGATGCACATGATCAGTGTGTGACACCAAACATGATCAGCACATGATCAGTCACATGATGAATGCATGATAAGCCAGGTGATCAGTGCATGATCAATTACGTGATCAGTGCATGATCAGTCATGTGACCAGTACATGGTAGCTGCGTGATCAGTGCATGATCAGCCACGTGATAAGTGCATGTTCAATCACGTGATCAGTGCATGATCAGCCACGTGATCAGTGCATGGTCAGACACGTGAACAGTGTATGATCAGCCACGTGATCAGTGCATGATATCCAAGTGATCAGTGCATGATCAATCACGTGATCAGTGTATGATCAGCCACGTGAACAGTGCATGCTCAGTCACGTGATCAGGGCCTGCTGAGCTGCGTGATTACTGTCTGCTCATCTGCTTGACAATTGCCAGCTGAGCTGCATGATTCCTGCCTGTCATCTGCTTGACAATTGCCAGCTGTGCTGTGTAATTCCTGCCTGCTCAGCTGCTTGATTATTGCCAGCTGAGCAGCATGATTCCTCACAGCTGAGTTCCATGATTATTGCCTGCTGACTGTTTGATTCATGCCTACTCAGCTCTTTGTTTATTGCCTCCAGAGGCACATGATCAGTGTATGATAGCAAACATGATCAGCGCATGATCAGTCACATGATCAGCCCCATTAAGTCACGTGATCACTACATGATAGTCATGTGACCAGTCCATGCTCAGTCATGGTATCAGTGCATGATCAGACACGTGATCAGTGCATGATAGCCACGTGATCATTGCATGATAGCCACGTGATCAGTGCATGATCAGCCAGGTGATCAGTGAATGATTGCTACGTGATCAGTTCATGATTAGTCACGTGATCTGTGCATGACCAGGCAGGTGATCAGTGTATGATCAGCCACATGATCAGTGCATGATAGCCACGTGATCAGTGCATGATCAGTCACCTGATGGGTGTATGATCAGTCACGTGACCAGTACATGGTAGCTACATGATCATTGCATGATCAGCCACGTGAGTAGTGCATGATAGCCACGTGATCAGTGCATGATCAGTGACGTGATCAGTGCATGATCAGTCATGTAATCTGTGCATGACCAGGCACGTGATCAGTGTATGACCAGCCATGTGATCAGTGCATGATAGCCACGTGATCAGTGCATGATCAATTACATGATCAGTGCATGATCAGTCACGTGACCAGTACATGGTAGCTGCGTGATCAGTGTATGACCAGCCAAGTGATCAGTGCATGATAGCCACGTGATCAGTGCATGATCAGTCACGTGATCAGTGCATGATCAGTCACGTGATCAGTGCCTGATCAGCCACATGATCAGTGCATGATCAGTCACGTGACCAGTACATGGTAGCTGCGTGATCATTTCATGATCAGCCACATTAGCAGTGCATGATAGCCACGTGATCAGTGCATGATCAGTCACGTGATCAGTGCATGATCAGTCACGTGATCAGTGCATGATCAGCCACATGATCAGTGCATGATCAATTACGTGATCATTGCATGATCAGTCACGTGACCAGTACATGGTAGCTACGTGATCATTGCATGATCAGCCACGTGATCAGTACATGATAGCCACGTGATCAGTGCATGATCAGTCATGTGATCGTGTGTGATCAGCCACGTGATCAGTGCATGATATCCACCTGATCAGTGAATGATAGCCACGTGATTAGTGCATGATAGTCACGTGATCAGTGCATGATCATCCACGTGATCAGTGCATGTGGAGTCATGTAGTCAATGCATGATAGCGCCGTGATCAGTGCATGATCAGTCCCGTGATGAGTGTATGATCAGCCAAGTGATCAGTGCATGATAGCTACGTGATCAGTGCATGATCAGTCACATGATCAGTGCATGATAGCCACGTGAGCAGTGCATACAATTACGTGATCAGTGCATGCGCAATCACGTGATCAGTGCATGAGAGCCACGTGATCAGTGCATGATCATTCACATGATAGGTGTGTGATCAGCCACGTGAACAGTGCATGCTCAGTCACGTGATCAGGGCCTGCTGAGCTGCGTGATTACTGTCTGCTCATCTGCTTGACAATTGCCAGCTGAGCTGTACGATTCCTGCCTGTCATCTCCTTGACTATTGCCACCTGTGCTGCATAATTCCTGCCTGCTCATCTACTTGATTATTTCCAGCTGAGCAGCATGATTTCTCAGAGCTGAGTTCCATGATTATAGCCTGCTGACTGATTCCTGCCTACTCAGCTCTTTGTTCATTGCCTCCAGATGCACATGATCAGTGTGTGACACCAAACATGATCAGCACATGATCAGTCACATGATGAATGCATGATAAGCCAGGTGATCAGTGCATGATCAATTACGTGATCAGTGCATGATCAGTCATGTGACCAGTACATGGTAGCTGCGTGATCAGTGCATGATCAGCCACGTGATAAGTGCATGTTCAATCACGTGTTCAGTGCATGATCAGCCACGTGATCAGTGCATGGTCAGACACGTGAACAGTGTATGATAGCCACGTGATCAGTGCATGATATCCAAGTGATCAGTGCATGATCAATCACGTGATCAGTGTATGATCAGCCAGGTGAACAGTGCATGCTCAGTCACGTGATCAGGGCCTGCTGAGCTGCGTGATTACTGTCTGCTCATCTGCTTGACAATTGCCAGCTGAGCTGCATGATTCCTGCCTGTCATCTGCTTGACAATTGCCAGCTGTGCTGTGTAATTCCTGCCTGCTCAGCTGCTTGATTATTGCCAGCTGAGCAGCATGATTCCTCACAGCTGAGTTCCATGATTATTGCCTGCTGACTGTTTGATTCATGCCTACTCAGCTCTTTGTTTATTGCCTCCAGAGGCACATGATCAGTGTATGATAGCAAACATGCTCAGCGCATGATCAGTCACATGGTCAGCCCCATTAAGTCACGTGATCACTACATGATAGTCATGTGACCAGTCCATGCTCAGTCATGGTATCAGTGCATGATCAGACACGTGATCAGTGCATGATAGCCACGTGATCATTGCATGATAGCCACGTGATCAGTGCATGATCAGCCAGGTGATCAGTGAATGATTGCTACGTGATCAGTTCATGATTAGTCACGTGATCTGTGCATGACCAGGCAGGTGATCAGTGTATGACCAGCCACATGATCAGTGCATGATAGCCACGTGATCAGTGCATGATCAGTCACCTGATGGGTGTATGATCAGTCACGTGACCAGTACATGGTAGCTACATGATCATTGCATGATCAGCCACGTGAGTAGTGCATGATAGCCACGTGATCAGTGCATGATAGCCAAGTGATCAGTGCATGACCAGGCACGTGATCAGTGTATGACCAGCCATGTGATCAGTGCATGATAGCCACGTGATCAGTGCATGATCAGTCACGTGATCAGTGCATGATCAGCCACGTGATCAGTGCATGATCAGTCACGTGATCAGTACATGATAGCTGCGTGATCAGTGCATGATCAGCCACATGAGCAGTGCATGATAGCCACGTGATCAGTGCATGATCAGTCACGTGATCAGTGCATGATCAGTCACGTGATCAGTGCATGATCAGCCACATGATCAGTGCATGATCAATTACGTGATCAGTGCATGATCAGTCACGTGACCAGTACATGGTAGCTACGTGATCATTGCATGATCAGCCACGTGATCAGTGCATGATAGCCACGTGATCAGTGCATGATCAGTCATGTGATCGTGTGTGATCAGCCACGTGATCAGTGCATGATATCCACCTGATCAGTGCATGATAGCCACGTGATCAGTGCATGATAGTCACGTGATCAGTGCATGATCATCCACGTGATCAGTGCATGTGGAGTCATGTAGTCAATGCATGATAGCGCCGTGATCAGTGCGATCAGTCCCGTGATGAGTGTATGATCAGCCAGTGATCAGTGCATGATAGCTACGTGATCAGTGCATGATCAGTCACATGATCAGTGCATGATAGCCACGTGATCAGTGCATACAATTACGTGATCAGTGCATGCGCAATCACGTGATCAGTGCATGAGAGCCACGTGATCAGTGCATGATCATTCACGTGATAGGTGTGTGATCAGCCACGTGAACAGTGCATGCTCAGTCACGTGATCAGGGCCTGCTGAGCTGCGTGATTACTGTCTGCTCATCTGCTTGACAATTGCCAGCTGAGCTGTACGATTCCTGCCTGTCATCTCCTTGACTATTGCCACCTGTGCTGCATAATTCCTGCCTGCTCATCTACTTGATTATTTCCAGCTGAGCAGCATGATTTCTCAGAGCTGAGTTCCATGATAATAGCCTGCTGACTGATTCCTGCCTACTCAGCTCTTTGTTCATTGCCTCCAGATGCACATGATCAGTGTGTGACACCAAACATGATCAGCACATGATCAGTCACATGATGAATGCATGATAAGCCAGGTGATCAGTGCATGATCAATTACGTGATCAGTGCATGATCAGTCACGTGACCAGTACATGGTAGCTGCGTGATCAGTGCATGATCAGCCACGTGATCAGTGCATGATCAATCACGTGATCAGTGCATGATCAGCCACGTGATCAGTGCATGGTCAGACACGTGAACAGTGTATGATCAGCCACGTGATCAGTGCATGATATCCAAGTGATCAGTGCATGATCAATCACGTGATCAGTGTATGATCAGCCACGTGAACAGTGCATGCTCAGTCACGTGATCAGGGCCTGCTGAGCTGCGTGATTACTGTCTGCTCATCTGCTTGACAATTGCCAGCTGAGCTGCATGATTCCTGCCTGTCATCTGCTTGACAATTGCCAGCTGTGCTGTGTAATTCCTGCCTGCTCAGCTGCTTGATTATTGCCAGCTGAGCAGCATGATTCCTCACAGCTGAGTTCCATGATTATTGCCTGCTGACTGTTTGATTCATGCCTACTCAGCTCTTTGTTTATTGCCTCCAGAGGCACATGATCAGTGTATGATAGCAAACATGATCAGCGCATGATCAGTCACATGATCAGCCCCATTAAGTCACGTGATCACTACATGATAGTCATGTGATCAGTCCATGCTCAGTCACGGTATCAGTGCATGATCAGACACGTGATCAGTGCATGATAGCCACGTGATCATTGCATGATAGCCACGTGATCAGTGCATGATCAGCCAGGTGATCAGTGCATGATTGCTACGTGATCAGTGCATGATCAGTCACGTGATCTGTGCATGACCAGGCAGGTGATCAGTGTATGACCAGCCACATGATCAGTGCATGATAGCCACGTGATCAGTGCATGATCAGCCCGTGATCAGTGCATGATCAGCCACGTGATCAGTGCATGATAGCCACGTGATCAGTGCATGATCAGTCACGTGATCAGTGCATGATCAGTCACGTGATCAGTGCATGATCAGCCACGTGATCAGTGCATGATAGCCACGTGATCAGTGCATGATCAGTCACGTGATCAGTGCATGATCAGTCACGTGATCAGTACATGGTAGCTACGTGATCAGTGCATGATCAGCCACGTGATCAGTGCATGATAGCCACGTGATCAGTGCATGATCAGCCACGTGATCAGTGCATGATCAGTCACGTGATCAGTGCATGATCAGTCACGTGATCAGTGCATGATCAGCCACGTGATCAGTGCATGATAGCCACGTGATCAGTGCATGATCAGTCACGTGATCAGTGCATGATCAGTCACGTGATCAGTGCATGATAGCTGCGTGATCAGTGCATGATCAGCCACGTGATCAGTGCATGATAGCCACGTGATCAGTGCATGATCAGCCACGTGATCAGTGCATGATCAGCCACGTGATCAGTGCATGATCAGTCACGTGATCAGTGCATGATCAGCTGCGTGATCAGTGCATGATCAGCCACGTGATCAGTGCATGATAGCCACGTGATCAGTGCATGATCAGTCACGTGATCAGTGCATGATCAGTCACGTGATCAGTGCATGATCAGCCACGTGATCAGTGCATGATCAATTACGTGATCAGTGCATGATCAGTCACGTGATCAGTGCATGATCAGTGTGATCAGTGCATGATCAGCCACGTGATCAGTGCATGATAGCCACGTGATCAGTGCATGATCAGTCACATGATCAGTGCATGATAGCCACGTGATCAGTACAATTACGTGATCAGTGCATGCGCAATCACGTGATCAGTGCATGAGAGCCACGTGATCAGTGCATGATCATTCACATGATAGGTGTGTGATCAGCGACGTGAACAGTGCATGCTCAGTCACGTGATCAGGGCCTGCTGAGCTGCGTGATTACTGTCTGCTCATCTGCTTGACAATTGCCAGCTGAGCTGTACGATTCCTGCCTGTCATCTCCTTGACTATTGCCACCTGTGCTGCATAATTCCTGCCTGCTCATCTACTTGATTATTTCCAGCTGAGCAGCATGATTTCTCAGAGCTGAGTTCCATGATTATAGCCTGCTGACTGATTCCTGCCTACTCAGCTCTTTGTTCATTGCCTCCAGATGCACATGATCAGTGTGTGACACCAAACATGATCAGCACATGATCAGTCACATGATGAATGCATGATAAGCCAGGTGATCAGTGCATGATCAATTACGTGATCAGTGCATGATCAGTCATGTGACCAGTACATGGTAGCTGCGTGATCAGTGCATGATCAGCCACGTGATCAGTGCATGATCAGTCTCGTGTTCAGTGCATGATCAGCCACGTGATCAGTGCATGGTCAGACACGTGAACAGTGTATGATTAGCCACGTGATCAGTGCATGATATCCAAGTGATCAGTGCTTGATCAATCACGTGTTCAGTGTATGATCAGCCACGTGAACAGTGCATGCTCAGTCACGTGATCAGGGCCTGCTGAGCTGCGTGATTACTGTCTGCTCATCTGCTTGACAATTGCCAGCTGAGCTGCATGATTCCTGCCTGTCATCTGCTTGACAATTGCCAGCTGTTCTGTGTAATTCCTGCCTGCTCAGCTGCTTGATTATTGCCAGCTGAGCAGCATGATTCCTCACAGCTGAGTTCCATGATTATTGCCTGCTGACTGTTTGATTCATGCCTACTCAGCTCTTTGTTTATTGCCTCCAGAGGCACATGATCAGTGTATGATAGCAAACATGATCAGCGCATGATCAGTCACATGATCAGCCCCATTAAGTCACGTGATCACTACATGATAGTCATGTGATCAGTCCATGCTCAGTCATGGTATCAGTGCATGATCAGCCACGTGATCAGTGCATGATAGCCACGTGATCAGTGCATGATAGCCACGTGATCAGTGCATGATCAGCCACGTGATCAGTGCATGATTGCTACGTGATCAGTGCATGATCAGTCACGTGATCAGTGCATGATCAGGCAGGTGATCAGTGCATATGCAGCCATGATCAGTGCATGATAGCCACGTGATCAGTGCATGATCAGTCACGTGATCAGTGCATGATCAGCCACGTGATCAGTGCATGATCAGCCACGTGATCAGTGCATGATCAATTACATGATCAGTGCATGATCAGTCACGTGACCAGTATGGTAGCTCGTGATCAGTGCATGATCAGCCACGTGATCAGTGCATGATAGCCACGTGATCAGTGCATGATCAGTCACATGATCAGTGCATGATCAGCCACGTGATCAGTGCATGTTACGTGATCAGTGCATGATCAATCACGTGATCAGTGCATGAGCCACGTGATCAGTGCATGATCATTCACGTGATAGTGTGTGATCAGCCACGTGAACAGTGCATGCTCAGTCACGTGATCAGGGCATGCTGAGCTGCGTGATTACTGTCTGCTCATCTGCTTGACAATTGCCAGCTGAGCTGTACGATTCCTGCCTGTCATCTCCTTGACTATTGCCACCTGTGCTGCATAATTCCTGCCTGCTCATCTACTTGATTATTTCCAGCTGAGCAGCATGATTTCTCAGAGCTGAGTTCCATGATTATAGCCTGCTGACTGATTCCTGCCTACTCAGCTCTTTGTTCATTGCCTCCAGATGCACATGATCAGTGTGTGATACCAAACATGATCAGCACATGATCAGTCACATGATCAATGCATGATAAGCCACGTGATCAGTGCATGATCAATTACGTGATCAGTGCATGATCAGTCACGTGACCAGTACATGATAGCTGCGTGATCAGTGCATGATCAGCCACGTGATAAGTGCATGTTCAATCACGTGTTCAGTGCATGATCAGCCACGTGATCAGTGCATGGTCAGACACGTGAACAGTGTATGATTAGCCACGTGATCAGTGCATGAGATCCAAGTGATCAGTGCATGATCAATCACGTGATCAGTGTATGATCAGCCACGTGAACAGTGCATGCTCAGTCACGTGATCAGGGCCTGCTGAGCTGCGTGATTACTGTCTGCTCATCTGCTTGACAATTGCCAGCTGAGCTGCATGATTCCTGCCTGTCATCTGCTTGACAATTGCCAGCTGTGCAGTGTAATTCCTGCCTGCTCAGCTGCTTGATTATTGCCAGCTGAGCAGCATGATTCCTCACAGCTGAGATCCATGATTATTGCCTGCTGACTGTTTGATTCATGCCTACTCAGCTCTTTGTTTATTGCCTCCAGAGGCACATGATCAGTGTATGATAGCAAACATGATCAGCGCATGATCAGTCACATGATCAGCCCCATTAAGTCACGTGATCACTACATGATAGTCATGTGATCAGTCCATGCTCAGTCATGGTATCAGTGCATGATCAGCCACGTGATCAGTGCATGATAGCCACGTGATCATTGCATGATAGCCACGTGATCAGTGCATGATCAGCCAGGTGATCAGTGAATGATTGCTACGTGATCAGTTCATGATTAGTCACGTGATCTGTGCATGACCAGGCAGGTGATCAGTGTATGATCAGCCACATGATCAGTGCATGATAGCCACGTGATCAGTGCATGATCAGTCACCTGATGGGTGTATGATCAGTCACGTGACCAGTACATGGTAGCTACATGATCATTGCATGATCAGCCACGTGAGTAGTGCATGATAGTCACGTGATCAGTGCATGATCAGTCACGTGATCAGTGCATGATCAGTCATGTAATCTGTGCATGACCAGGCACGTGATCAGTGTATGACCAGCCATGTGATCAGTACATGATAGCCACGTGATCAGTGCATGATCAATTACATCATCAGTGCATGATCAGTCACGTGACCAGTACATGGTAGCTGCGTGATCAGTGTATGACCAGCCAAGTGATCAGTGCATGATAGCCACGTGATCAGTGCATGATCAGTCACGTGATCAGTGCATGATCAGCCACGTGATCAGTGCATGATCAGTCACGTGACCAGTACATGGTAGCTGCGTGATCATTGCATGATCAGCCACATTAGCAGTGCATGATAGCCACGTGATCAGTGCATGATCAGTCACGTGATCAGTGCATGATCAGTCACGTGATCAGTGCATGATCAGCCACGTGATCAGTGCATGATCAATTACGTGATCAGTGCATGATCAGTCACGTGACCAGTACATGGTAGCTCGTGATCATTGCATGATCAGCCACGTGATCAGTACATGATAGCCACGTGATCAGTGCATGATCAGTCATGTGATAAGTGTTTGATCAGACACGTGATCAGTGCATGATATCCACCTGATCAGTGCATGATAGCCACGTGATTAGTGCATGATAGTCACGTGATCAGTGCATGATCATCCACGTGATCAGTGCATGTGGAGTCATGTAGTCAATGCATGATAGCGCCGTGATCAGTGCATGATCAGTCCCGTGATGAGTGTATGATCAGCCACGTGATCAGTGCATGATAGCTACGTGATCAGTGCATGATCAGTCACATGATCAGTGCATGATAGCCACGTGATCAGTGCATACAATTACGTGATCAGTGCATGCGCAATCACGTGATCAGTGCATGATAGCCACGTGATCAGTGCATGATCATTCACATGATAGGTGTGTGATCAGCCACGTGAACAGTGCATGCTCAGTCACGTGATCAGGGCCTGCTGAGCTGCGTGATTACTGTCTGCTCATCTGCTTGACAATTGCCAGCTGAGCTGTACGATTCCTGCCTGTCATCTCCTTGACTATTGCCACCTGTGCTGCATAATTCCTGCCTGCTCATCTACTTGATTATTTCCAGCTGAGCAGCATGATTTCTCAGAGCTGAGTTCCATGATTATAGCCTGCTGACTGATTCCTGCCTACTCAGCTCTTTGTTCATTGCCTCCAGATGCACATGATCAGTGTGTGACACCAAACATGATCAGCACATGATCAGTCACATGATGAATGCACGATAAGCCAGGTGATGAGTGCATGATCAGCCACATGATCAGTGCATTATCAGTCATGTGATCAGTGCATGATAGCCACGTGATCAGTGCATGATCAGTCACGTGATAAGTGCATGATCAGTCACGTGATCAGTGCACGATCAGTCACGTGATCAGTATATGATCAGCCACGTGATCAGTGCATGATTAGCCACGTGATCGGTGCATGATAGCCACGTGATCAATGCATGATCAGTCACGTGATCAGTGTATTATCAGCCAGGTGAACAGTGCATGCTCAGTCACGTGATCAGGGCCAGCTGAGCTGCGCGATTCCTGCCTGTCATCTGCTTGACAATTGCCAGCTGTGCTGCGTGATTCCTGCCTGCTCAGCTACTTGATTATTGCCAGCTGAGCAGCATGATTTCTCACAGCTGAGTTCCATGATTATAGCCTGCTGACTGTTTGATTCCTGCCTACTCAGCTCTTTGTTCATTGCCTCCAGAGGCACATGATCAGTGTGTGACAGCAAACATGCTCAGCGCATGATCAGTCACATGGTCAGCCCCATTAAGTCACGTGATCACTACCTGATAGCCAGGTGATCAGTGCATGCTCAATCATGTGATCAGTGCATGATCAGACACGTGATCAGTGCACGATACCCACGTGATCATTGCATGATAGCCACGAGATCAGTGCATGATCAGCCACGTGATCAGTGAATGATTGCTACGTGATCAGTTCATGATTAGTCACGTGATCTGTGCATGACCAGTCACGTGATCAGTGCATGACCAGCCACGAACAGTGCATGGTAGTCACGTGATCAGTGCATGATCAGTCACCTGATCGGTGTATGATCAGTCACGTGACCGGTACATGGTAGCTACATGATCATTGCATGATCAGCCACGTGATCAGTGCATGATAGCCACGTGATCAGTGCATGATCAGCCACGTGATCAGTGCATGATCAGTCACGTAATCTGTGCATGATCAGGCACGTGATCAGTGCATGACCAGCCACGTTATCAGTGCATGATAGCCACGTGATCACTGCATGATCAATTACATCATCAGTACATGATCAGTCACGTGACCAGTACATGGCAGCTACGTGATCAGTGCATGACCAGCCACGTGATCAGTGCATGATAGCCACGTGATCAGTGCATGATCAGTCACGTGATCAGTGCCTGATCAGCCACGTGATCGGTGCGTGATCAGTCACGTGACCAGTGCATGGTAGCCACGTGATCAGTGCATGATCAGCCACATGATCAGTGCATGATAGCCACGTGATCAGTGCATGATCAGTCACGTGATCAGTGCATGATCAGCCACGTGATCAGTGCATGATCAGCCACGTGATCAGTGCATGATCAATTACGTGATCAGTGCATGATCAGTCACGTGACCAGTACATGGTAGCTACGTGATCATTGCATGATCAGCCACGTGATCAGTGCATGATAGCCACGTGATCAGTGCATGATCAGTCACGTGATCGCTGCATGATCAGCCACGTGATCAGTGCATGATAACCACCTGATCAGTGCATGATAGCCACGTGATCAGTGCATGATCAGTCACGTGATCAGTGCATGATCAGCCACATGATCAGTGTATGATCAGTCACGTAGTCAGTGCATGATAGCGCCGTGATCAGTACATGATCAGTCCCGTGATGAGTGCATGATCAGCCACGTGATCAGTGCATGATAGCTGCGTGATCAGTGCATGATCAGTCACATGATCAGTGTATGATAGCCACGTGATCAGTGCATACAGTCACGTGATCAGTGCATGCGCAGTCACGTGATCAGTGCAAGATAGCCACGGGATCAGTGCATGATCAGCCACGTGATCAGTGCGCGATCAGCCATGTGATCAGTGCACGATCAGTCACATGATCAGTGCCTGATGAGCCACGTGATCAGTGTATGCTCATCTGCATGACAATTGCCAGCTCATCTGTGCGATTCCTGCGTGTCATCTCCTTGACTATTGCCACCTGTGCTGCATAATTCCTGCCTGATCATCTACTTGATCATTTCCAGGTGAGCAGCATGATTTCTCAGAGCTGAGTTCAATGAATATAGCCTGCCGATTGATCCGTGCATGCTCAGCCCCTTGTTGAGTGCCTCCAGATGCACATGATCAGTGCAAGATACCAACGTGATCAGTGCATGATCAGTCACATGATCAATGCATGATCAGCCACGTGATCAGTGCATGATCAATTACGTGAGCAGTGCATGATCAGACATGAGATCAGTGCATGATAGTTGCGTGATCAGTGCATGATCATCCACGTGATCAGTGCATGTGGAGTCATGTGTTCAGTGCATGATCAGCCACGTGATCAGTGCATGGTCAGCCACGTGAACAGTGCATGATCAGCCACGTGATCAGTGCATGATAGCCACGTGATCAATGCTTGATCAGTCACGTGATCAGTGTATGATCAGCCAGGTGAACAGTGCATGCTCAGTCACGTGATCAGGGCCTGCTGAGCTGCGTGATTACTGTTTGCTCATCTGCTTGACAATTGCCAGCTGAGCTGCATGATTCCTGCCTGTCATCTGCTTGACAATTGCCACCTGTGCTGCGTAATTCCTGCCTGCTCATCTGCTTGATTATTGCCAGCTGAGCAGCATGATTTCTCACAGCTGAGTTCCATGATTATTGCCTGCTGACTGTTTGATTCATGCCTACTCAGCTCTTTGTTTATTGCCTCCAGAGGCACATGATCAGTGTATGATACCAAACATGATCAGCGCATGATCAGTCACATGGTCAGCGCCATTAAGTCACGTGATCAATACATGATAGTCATGTGACCAGTCCATGCTCAGTCATGGTATCAGTGCATGATCAGACACGTGATCAGTGCATGATAGCCACGTGATCATTGCATGATAGCCACGTGATCAGTGCATGATCAGCCAGGTGATCAGTGAATGATTGCTACGTGACCAGTTCATGATTAGTCACGTGATCTGTGCATGACCAGGCAGGTGATCAGTGTATGACCAGCCACATGATCAGTGCATGATAGCCACGTGATCAGTGCATGATCAGTCACCTGATGGGTGTATGATCAGTCACGTGACCGGTACATGGTAGCTACATGATCATTGCATGATCAGCCACGTGAGTAGTGCATGATAGCCACGTGATCAGTGCATGATCAGTCACGTGATCAGTGCATGATCAGTCATGTAATCTGTGCATGACCAGGCACGTGATCAGTGTATGACCAGCCATGTGATCAGTGCATGATAGCCACGTGATCAGTGCATGATCAATTACATCATCAGTGCATGATCAGTCACGTGACCAGTACATGGTAGCTGCGTGATCAGTGCATGATCAGCCAAGTGATCAGTGCATGATAGCCACGTGATCAGTGCATGATCAGTCACGTGATCAGTGCCTGATCAGCCACATGATCAGTGCATGATCAGTCACGTGACCAGTACATGGTAGCTGCGTGATCATTTCATGATCAGCCACATTAGCAGTGCATGATAGCCACGTGATCAGTGCTTGATCAGTCACGTGATCAGTGCATGATCAGTCACGTGATCAGTGCATGATCAGCCACATGATCAGTGCATGATCAATTACGTGATCATTGCATGATCAGTCACGTGACCAGTACATGGTAGCTACGTGATCATTGCATGATCAGCCACGTGATCAGTACATGATAGCCACGTGATCAGTGCATGATCAGTCATGTGATACGTGTGTGATCAGCCACGTGATCAGTGCATGATATCCACCTGATCAGTGAATGATAGCCACGTGATTAGTGCATGATAGTCACGTGATCAGTGCATGATCATCCACGTGATCAGTGCATGTGGAGTCATGTAGTCAATGCATGATAGCGCCGTGATCAGTGCACGATCAGTCCCGTGATGAGTGTATGATCAGCCAAGTGATCAGTGCAAGATAGCTACGTGATCAGTGCATGATCAGTCACATGATCAGTGCATGATAGCCACGTGAGCAGTGCATACAATTACGTGATCAGTGCATGCGCAATCACGTGATCAGTGCATGAGAGCCACGTGATCAGTGCATGATCATTCACATGATAGGTGTGTGATCAGCGACGTGAACAGTGCATGCTCAGTCACGTGATCAGGGCCTGCTGAGCTGCGTGATTACTGTCTGCTCATCTGCTTGACAATTGCCAGCTGAGCTGTACGATTCCTGCCTGTCATCTCCTTGACTATTGCCACCTGTGCTGCATAATTCCTGCCTGCTCATCTACTTGATTATTTCCAGCTGAGCAGCATGATTTCTCAGAGCTGAGTTCCATGATTATAGCCTGCTGACTGATTCCTGCCTACTCAGCTCTTTGTTCATTGCCTCCAGATGCACATGATCAGTGTGTGACACCAAACATGATCAGCACATGATCAGTCACATGATGAATGCATGATAAGCCAGGTGATCAGTGCATGATCAATTACGTGATCAGTGCATGATCAGTCATGTGACCAGTACATGGTAGCTGCGTGATCACTGCATGATCAGCCACGTGATAAGTGCATGTTCAATCACGTGTTCAGTGCATGATCAGCCACGTGATCAGTGCATGGTCAGACTACGTGAACAGTGTATGATTAGCCACGTGATCAGTGCATGATATCCAAGTGATCAATGCTTGATCAATCACGTGATCAGTGTATGATCAGCCAGGTGAACAGTGCATGCTCAGTCACGTGATCAGGGCCTGCTGAGCTGCGTGATTACTGTCTGCTCATCTGCTTGACAATTGCCAGCTGAGCTGCATGATTCCTGCCTGTCATCTGCTTGACAATTGCCAGCTGTGCTGTGTAATTCCTGCCTGCTCAGCTGCTTGATTATTGCCAGCTGAGCAGCATGATTCCTCACAGCTGAGTTCCATGATTATTGCCTGCTGACTGTTTGATTCATGCCTACTCAGCTCTTTGTTTATTGCCTCCAGAGGCACATGATCAGTGTATGATAGCAAACATGCTCAGCGCATGATCAGTCACATGGTCAGCGCCATTAAGTCACGTGATCACTACATGATAGTCATGTGACCAGTCCATGCTCAGTCATGGTATCAGTGCATGATCAGACACGTGATCAGTGCATGATAGCCACGTGATCATTGCATGATAGCCACGTGATCAGTGCATGATCAGCCAGGTGATCAGTGAATGATTGCTACGTGATCAGTTCATGATTAGTCACGTGATCTGTGCATGACCAGGCAGGTGATCAGTGTATGACCAGCCACGTGATCAGTGCATGATAGCCACGTGATCAGTGCATGATCAGTCACCTGATGGGTGTATGATCAGTCACGTGACCGGTACATGGTAGCTACATGATCATTGCATGATCAGCCACGTGAGAAGTGCATGATAGCCACGTGATCAGTGCATGATCAGTGACGTGATCAGTGCATGATCAGTCATGTAATCTGTGCATGACCAGGCACGTGATCAGTGTATGACCAGCCATGTGATCAGTGCATGATAGCCACGTGATCAGTGCATGATCAATTACATCATCAGTGCATGATCAGTCACGTGACCAGTACATGGTAGCTGCGTGATCAGTGTATGACCAGCCAAGTGATCAGTGCATGATAGCCACGTGATCAGTGCATGATCAGTCACGTGATCAGTGCATGATCAGTCACGTGATCAGTGCATGATCAGCCACGTGATCAGTGCATGATCAGTCACGTGACCAGTACATGGTAGCTGCGTGATCAGTTCATGATCAGCCACATTAGCAGTGCATGATAGCCACGTGATCAGTGCTTGATCAGTCACGTGATCAGTGCATGATCAGTCACGTGATCAGTGCATGATCAGCCACATGATCAGTGCATGATCAATTACGTGATCATTGCATGATCAGTCACGTGACCAGTACATGGTAGCTACGTGATCATTGCATGATCAGCCACGTGATCAGTACATGATAGCCACGTGATCAGTGCATGATCAGTCATGTGATACGTGTGTGATCAGCCACGTGATCAGTGCATGATATCCACCTGATCAGTGAATGATAGCCACGTGATTAGTGCATGATAGTCACGTGATCAGTGCATGATCATCCACGTGATCAGTGCATGTGGAGTCATGTAGTCAATGCATGATAGCGCCGTGATCAGTGCACGATCAGTCCCGTGATGAGTGTATGATCAGCCAAGTGATCAGTGCAAGATAGCTACGTGATCAGTGCATGATCAGTCACATGATCAGTGCATGATAGCCACGTGAGCAGTGCATACAATTACGTGATCAGTGCATGCGCAATCACGTGATCAGTGCATGAGAGCCACGTGATCAGTGCATGATCATTCACGTGATAGGTGTGTGATCAGCGACGTGAACAGTGCATGCTCAGTCACGTGATCAGGGCCTGCTGAGCTGCGTGATTACTGTCTGCTCATCTGCTTGACAATTGCCAGCTGAGCTGTACGATTCCTGCCTGTCATCTCCTTGACTATTGCCACCTGTGCTGCATAATTCCTGCCTGCTCATCTACTTGATTATTTCCAGCTGAGCAGCATGATTTCTCAGAGCTGAGTTCCATGATTATAGCCTGCTGACTGATTCCTGCCTACTCAGCTCTTTGTTCATTGCCTCCAGATGCACATGATCAGTGTGTGACACCAAACATGATCAGCACATGATCAGTCACATGATGAATGCATGATAAGCCAGGTGATCAGTGCATGATCAATTACGTGATCAGTGCATGATCAGTCATGTGACCAGTACATGGTAGCTGCGTGATCACTGCATGATCAGCCACGTGATAAGTGCATGTTCAATCACGTGTTCAGTGCATGATCAGCCACGTGATCAGTGCATGGTCAGACACGTGAACAGTGTATGATTAGCCACGTGATCAGTGCATGATATCCAAGTGATCAATGCTTGATCAATCACGTGATCAGTGTATGATCAGCCAGGTGAACAGTGCATGCTCAGTCACGTGATCAGGGCCTGCTGAGCTGCGTGATTACTGTCTGCTCATCTGCTTGACAATTGCCAGCTGAGCTGCATGATTCCTGCCTGTCATCTGCTTGACAATTGCCAGCTGTGCTGTGTAATTCCTGCCTGCTCAGCTGCTTGATTATTGCCAGCTGAGCAGCATGATTCCTCACAGCTGAGTTCCATGATTATTGCCTGCTGACTGTTTGATTCATGCCTACTCAGCTCTTTGTTTATTGCCTCCAGAGGCACATGATCAGTGTATGATAGCAAACATGCTCAGCGCATGATCAGTCACATGGTCAGCCCCATTAAGTCACGTGATCACTACATGATAGTCATGTGACCAGTCCATGCTCAGTCATGGTATCAGTGCATGATCAGACACGTGATCAGTGCATGATAGCCACGTGATCATTGCATGATAGCCACGTGATCAGTGCATGATCAGCCAGGTGATCAGTGAATGATTGCTACGTGATCAGTTCATGATTAGTCACGTGATCTGTGCATGACCAGGCAGGTGATCAGTGTATGACCAGCCACATGATCAGTGCATGATAGCCACGTGATCAGTGCATGATCAGTCACCTGATGGGTGTATGATCAGTCACGTGACCGGTACATGGTAGCTACATGATCATTGCATGATCAGCCACGTGAGTAGTGCATGATAGCCACGTGATCAGTGCATGATCAGTGACGTGATCAGTGCATGATCAGTCATGTAATCTGTGCATGACCAGGCACGTGATCAGTGTATGACCAGCCATGTGATCAGTGCATGATAGCCACGTGATCAGTGCATGATCAATTACATCATCAGTGCATGATCAGTCACGTGACCAGTACATGGTAGCTGCGTGATCAGTGTATGACCAGCCAAGTGATCAGTGCATGATAGCCACGTGATCAGTGCATGATCAGTCCGTGATCAGTGCATGATCAGTCACGTGATCAGTGCCTGATCAGCCACATGATCAGTGCATGATCAGTCACGTGACCAGTACATGGTAGCTGCGTGATCATTTCATGATCAGCCACATTAGCAGTGCATGATAGCCACGTGATCAGTGCTTGATCAGTCACGTGATCAGTGCATGATCAGTCACGTGATCAGTGCATGATCAGCCACATGATCAGTGCATGATCAATTACGTGATCATTGCATGATCAGTCACGTGACCAGTACATGGTAGCTACGTGATCATTGCATGATCAGCCACGTGATCAGTACATGATAGCCACGTGATCAGTGCATGATCAGTCATGTGATACGTGTGTGATCAGCCACGTGATCAGTGCATGATATCCACCTGATCAGTGAATGATAGCCACGTGATTAGTGCATGATAGTCACGTGATCAGTGCATGATCATCCACGTGATCAGTGCATGTGGAGTCATGTAGTCAATGCATGATAGCGCCGTGATCAGTGCACGATCAGTCCCGTGATGAGTGTATGATCAGCCAAGTGATCAGTGCAAGATAGCTACGTGATCAGTGCATGATCAGTCACATGATCAGTGCATGATAGCCACGTGAGCAGTGCATACAATTACGTGATCAGTGCATGCGCAATCACGTGATCAGTGCATGAGAGCCACGTGATCAGTGCATGATCATTCACATGATAGGTGTGTGATCAGCGACGTGAACAGTGCATGCTCAGTCACGTGATCAGGGCCTGCTGAGCTGCGTGATTACTGTCTGCTCATCTGCTTGACAATTGCCAGCTGAGCTGTACGATTCCTGCCTGTCATCTCCTTGACTATTGCCACCTGTGCTGCATAATTCCTGCCTGCTCATCTACTTGATTATTTCCAGCTGAGCAGCATGATTTCTCAGAGCTGAGTTCCATGATTATAGCCTGCTGACTGATTCCTGCCTACTCAGCTCTTTGTTCATTGCCTCCAGATGCACATGATCAGTGTGTGACACCAAACATGATCAGCACATGATCAGTCACATGATGAATGCATGATAAGCCAGGTGATCAGTGCATGATCAATTACGTGATCAGTGCATGATCAGTCATGTGACCAGTACATGGTAGCTGCGTGATCACTGCATGATCAGCCACGTGATAAGTGCATGTTCAATCACGTGTTCAGTGCATGATCAGCCACGTGATCAGTGCATGGTCAGACACGTGAACAGTGTATGATTAGCCACGTGATCAGTGCATGATATCCAAGTGATCAATGCTTGATCAATCACGTGATCAGTGTATGATCAGCCAGGTGAACAGTGCATGCTCAGTCACGTGATCAGGGCCTGCTGAGCTGCGTGATTACTGTCTGCTCATCTGCTTGACAATTGCCAGCTGAGCTGCATGATTCCTGCCTGTCATCTGCTTGACAATTGCCAGCTGTGCTGTGTAATTCCTGCCTGCTCAGCTGCTTGATTATTGCCAGCTGAGCAGCATGATTCCTCACAGCTGAGTTCCATGATTATTGCCTGCTGACTGTTTGATTCATGCCTACTCAGCTCTTTGTTTATTGCCTCCAGAGGCACATGATCAGTGTATGATAGCAAACATGCTCAGCGCATGATCAGTCACATGGTCAGCCCGATTAAGTCACGTGATCACTACATGATAGTCATGTGACCAGTCCATGCTCAGTCATGGTATCAGTGCATGATCAGACACGTGATCAGTGCATGATAGCCACGTGATCATTGCATGATAGCCACGTGATCAGTGCATGATCAGCCACGTGATCAGTGAATGATTGCTACGTGATCAGTGCATGATTAGTCACGTGATCTGTGCATGACCAGGCAGGTGATCAGTGCATGACCAGCCACATGATCAGTGCATGATAGCCACGTGATCAGTGCATGATCAGTCACGTGATCAGTGCATGATCAGTCACGTGATCAGTGCATGATCAGCCACGTGATCAGTGCATGATCAATTACGTGATCAGTGCATGATCAGTCACGTGACCAGTACATGATAGCTACGTGATCATTGCATGATCAGCCACGTGATCAGTACATGATAGCCACGTGATCAGTGCATGATCAGTCATGTGATACGTGTGTGATCAGCCACGTGATCAGTGCATGATATCCACCTGATCAGTGAATGATAGCCACGTGATTAGTGCATGATAGTCACGTGATCAGTGCATGATCATCCACGTGATCAGTGCATGTGGAGTCATGTAGTCAATGCATGATAGCGCCGTGATCAGTGCACGATCAGTCCCGTGATGAGTGTATGATCAGCCAAGTGATCAGTGCAAGATAGCTACGTGATCAGTGCATGATCAGTCACATGATCAGTGCATGATAGCCACGTGAGCAGTGCATACAATTACGTGATCAGTGCATGCGCAATCACGTGATCAGTGCATGAGAGCCACGTGATCAGTGCATGATCATTCACATGATAGGTGTGTGATCAGCGACGTGAACAGTGCATGCTCAGTCACGTGATCAGGGCCTGCTGAGCTGCGTGATTACTGTCTGCTCATCTGCTTGACAATTGCCAGCTGAGCTGTACGATTCCTGCCTGTCATCTCCTTGACTATTGCCACCTGTGCTGCATAATTCCTGCCTGCTCATCTACTTGATTATTTCCAGCTGAGCAGCATGATTTCTCAGAGCTGAGTTCCATGATTATAGCCTGCTGACTGATTCCTGCCTACTCAGCTCTTTGTTCATTGCCTCCAGATGCACATGATCAGTGTGTGACACCAAACATGATCAGCACATGATCAGTCACATGATGAATGCATGATAAGCCAGGTGATCAGTGCATGATCAATTACGTGATCAGTGCATGATCAGTCATGTGACCAGTACATGGTAGCTGCGTGATCACTGCATGATCAGCCACGTGATAAGTGCATGTTCAATCACGTGTTCAGTGCATGATCAGCCACGTGATCAGTGCATGGTCAGACACGTGAACAGTGTATGATTAGCCACGTGATCAGTGCATGATATCCAAGTGATCAATGCTTGATCAATCACGTGATCAGTGTATGATCAGCCAGGTGAACAGTGCATGCTCAGTCACGTGATCAGGGCCTGCTGAGCTGCGTGATTACTGTCTGCTCATCTGCTTGACAATTGCCAGCTGAGCTGCATGATTCCTGCCTGTCATCTGCTTGACAATTGCCAGCTGTGCTGTGTAATTCCTGCCTGCTCAGCTGCTTGATTATTGCCAGCTGAGCAGCATGATTCCTCACAGCTGAGTTCCATGATTATTGCCTGCTGACTGTTTGATTCATGCCTACTCAGCTCTTTGTTTATTGCCTCCAGAGGCACATGATCAGTGTATGATAGCAAACATGCTCAGCGCATGATCAGTCACATGGTCAGCCCCATTAAGTCACGTGATCACTACATGATAGTCATGTGACCAGTCCATGCTCAGTCATGGTATCAGTGCATGATCAGACACGTGATCAGTGCATGATAGCCACGTGATCATTGCATGATAGCCACGTGATCAGTGCATGATCAGCCAGGTGATCAGTGAATGATTGCTACGTGATCAGTTCATGATTAGTCACGTGATCTGTGCATGACCAGGCAGGTGATCAGTGTATGACCAGCCACATGATCAGTGCATGATAGCCACGTGATCAGTGCATGATCAGTCACCTGATGGGTGTATGATCAGTCACGTGACCGGTACATGGTAGCTACATGATCATTGCATGATCAGCCACGTGAGTAGTGCATGATAGCCACGTGATCAGTGCATGATCAGTGACGTGATCAGTGCATGATCAGTCATGTAATCTGTGCATGACCAGGCACGTGATCAGTGTATGACCAGCCATGTGATCAGTGCATGATAGCCACGTGATCAGTGCATGATCAATTACATCATCAGTGCATGATCAGTCACGTGACCAGTACATGGTAGCTGCGTGATCAGTGTATGACCAGCCAAGTGATCAGTGCATGATAGCGCATGATCAGTCACGTGATCAGTGCATGATCAGTCACGTGATCAGTGCCTGATCAGCCACATGATCAGTGCATGATCAGTCACGTGACCAGTACATGGTAGCTGCGTGATCATTTCATGATCAGCCACATTAGCAGTGCATGATAGCCACGTGATCAGTGCTTGATCAGTCACGTGATCAGTGCATGATCAGTCACGTGATCAGTGCATGATCAGCCACATGATCAGTGCATGATCAATTACGTGATCATTGCATGATCAGTCACGTGACCAGTACATGGTAGCTACGTGATCATTGCATGATCAGCCACGTGATCAGTACATGATAGCCACGTGATCAGTGCATGATCAGTCATGTGATACGTGTGTGATCAGCCACGTGATCAGTGCATGATATCCACCTGATCAGTGAATGATAGCCACGTGATTAGTGCATGATAGTCACGTGATCAGTGCATGATCATCCACGTGATCAGTGCATGTGGAGTCATGTAGTCAATGCATGATAGCGCCGTGATCAGTGCACGATCAGTCCCGTGATGAGTGTATGATCAGCCAAGTGATCAGTGCAAGATAGCTACGTGATCAGTGCATGATCAGTCACATGATCAGTGCATGATAGCCACGTGAGCAGTGCATACAATTACGTGATCAGTGCATGCGCAATCACGTGATCAGTGCATGAGAGCCACGTGATCAGTGCATGATCATTCACATGATAGGTGTGTGATCAGCGACGTGAACAGTGCATGCTCAGTCACGTGATCAGGGCCTGCTGAGCTGCGTGATTACTGTCTGCTCATCTGCTTGACAATTGCCAGCTGAGCTGTACGATTCCTGCCTGTCATCTCCTTGACTATTGCCACCTGTGCTGCATAATTCCTGCCTGCTCATCTACTTGATTATTTCCAGCTGAGCAGCATGATTTCTCAGAGCTGAGTTCCATGATTATAGCCTGCTGACTGATTCCTGCCTACTCAGCTCTTTGTTCATTGCCTCCAGATGCACATGATCAGTGTGTGACACCAAACATGATCAGCACATGATCAGTCACATGATGAATGCATGATAAGCCAGGTGATCAGTGCATGATCAATTACGTGATCAGTGCATGATCAGTCATGTGACCAGTACATGGTAGCTGCGTGATCACTGCATGATCAGCCACGTGATAAGTGCATGTTCAATCACGTGTTCAGTGCATGATCAGCCACGTGATCAGTGCATGGTCAGACACGTGAACAGTGTATGATTAGCCACGTGATCAGTGCATGATATCCAAGTGATCAATGCTTGATCAATCACGTGATCAGTGTATGATCAGCCAGGTGAACAGTGCATGCTCAGTCACGTGATCAGGGCCTGCTGAGCTGCGTGATTACTGTCTGCTCATCTGCTTGACAATTGCCAGCTGAGCTGCATGATTCCTGCCTGTCATCTGCTTGACAATTGCCAGCTGTGCTGTGTAATTCCTGCCTGCTCAGCTGCTTGATTATTGCCAGCTGAGCAGCATGATTCCTCACAGCTGAGTTCCATGATTATTGCCTGCTGACTGTTTGATTCATGCCTACTCAGCTCTTTGTTTATTGCCTCCAGAGGCACATGATCAGTGTATGATAGCAAACATGCTCAGCGCATGATCAGTCACATGGTCAGCCCCATTAAGTCACGTGATCACTACATGATAGTCATGTGACCAGTCCATGCTCAGTCATGGTATCAGTGCATGATCAGACACGTGATCAGTGCATGATAGCCACGTGATCATTGCATGATAGCCACGTGATCAGTGCATGATCAGCCAGGTGATCAGTGAATGATTGCTACGTGATCAGTTCATGATTAGTCACGTGATCTGTGCATGACCAGGCAGGTGATCAGTGTATGACCAGCCACATGATCAGTGCATGATAGCCACGTGATCAGTGCATGATCAGTCACCTGATGGGTGTATGATCAGTCACGTGACCGGTACATGGTAGCTACATGATCATTGCATGATCAGCCACGTGAGTAGTGCATGATAGCCACGTGATCAGTGCATGATCAGTGACGTGATCAGTGCATGATCAGTCATGTAATCTGTGCATGACCAGGCACGTGATCAGTGTATGACCAGCCATGTGATCAGTGCATGATAGCCACGTGATCAGTGCATGATCAATTACATCATCAGTGCATGATCAGTCACGTGACCAGTACATGGTAGCTGCGTGATCAGTGTATGACCAGCCAAGTGATCAGTGCATGATAGCCACGTGATCAGTGCATGATCAGTCACGTGATCAGTGCCTGATCAGCCACATGATCAGTGCATGATCAGTCACGTGACCAGTACATGGTAGCTGCGTGATCATTTCATGATCAGCCACATTAGCAGTGCATGATAGCCACGTGATCAGTGCTTGATCAGTCACGTGATCAGTGCATGATCAGTCACGTGATCAGTGCATGATCAGCCACATGATCAGTGCATGATCAATTACGTGATCATTGCATGATCAGTCACGTGACCAGTACATGGTAGCTACGTGATCATTGCATGATCAGCCACGTGATCAGTACATGATAGCCACGTGATCAGTGCATGATCAGTCATGTGATACGTGTGTGATCAGCCACGTGATCAGTGCATGATATCCACCTGATCAGTGAATGATAGCCACGTGATTAGTGCATGATAGTCACGTGATCAGTGCATGATCATCCACGTGATCAGTGCATGTGGAGTCATGTAGTCAATGCATGATAGCGCCGTGATCAGTGCACGATCAGTCCCGTGATGAGTGTATGATCAGCCAAGTGATCAGTGCAAGATAGCTACGTGATCAGTGCATGATCAGTCACATGATCAGTGCATGATAGCCACGTGAGCAGTGCATACAATTACGTGATCAGTGCATGCGCAATCACGTGATCAGTGCATGAGAGCCACGTGATCAGTGCATGATCATTCACATGATAGGTGTGTGATCAGCGACGTGAACAGTGCATGCTCAGTCACGTGATCAGGGCCTGCTGAGCTGCGTGATTACTGTCTGCTCATCTGCTTGACAATTGCCAGCTGAGCTGTACGATTCCTGCCTGTCATCTCCTTGACTATTGCCACCTGTGCTGCATAATTCCTGCCTGCTCATCTACTTGATTATTTCCAGCTGAGCAGCATGATTTCTCAGAGCTGAGTTCCATGATTATAGCCTGCTGACTGATTCCTGCCTACTCAGCTCTTTGTTCATTGCCTCCAGATGCACATGATCAGTGTGTGACACCAAACATGATCAGCACATGATCAGTCACATGATGAATGCATGATAAGCCAGGTGATCAGTGCATGATCAATTACGTGATCAGTGCATGATCAGTCATGTGACCAGTACATGGTAGCTGCGTGATCACTGCATGATCAGCCACGTGATAAGTGCATGTTCAATCACGTGTTCAGTGCATGATCAGCCACGTGATCAGTGCATGGTCAGACACGTGAACAGTGTATGATTAGCCACGTGATCAGTGCATGATATCCAAGTGATCAATGCTTGATCAATCACGTGATCAGTGTATGATCAGCCAGGTGAACAGTGCATGCTCAGTCACGTGATCAGGGCCTGCTGAGCTGCGTGATTACTGTCTGCTCATCTGCTTGACAATTGCCAGCTGAGCTGCATGATTCCTGCCTGTCATCTGCTTGACAATTGCCAGCTGTGCTGTGTAATTCCTGCCTGCTCAGCTGCTTGATTATTGCCAGCTGAGCAGCATGATTCCTCACAGCTGAGTTCCATGATTATTGCCTGCTGACTGTTTGATTCATGCCTACTCAGCTCTTTGTTTATTGCCTCCAGAGGCACATGATCAGTGTATGATAGCAAACATGCTCAGCGCATGATCAGTCACATGGTCAGCCCCATTAAGTCACGTGATCACTACATGATAGTCATGTGACCAGTCCATGCTCAGTCATGGTATCAGTGCATGATCAGACACGTGATCAGTGCATGATAGCCACGTGATCATTGCATGATAGCCACGTGATCAGTGCATGATCAGCCAGGTGATCAGTGAATGATTGCTACGTGATCAGTTCATGATTAGTCACGTGATCTGTGCATGACCAGGCAGGTGATCAGTGTATGACCAGCCACATGATCAGTGCATGATAGCCACGTGATCAGTGCATGATCAGTCACCTGATGGGTGTATGATCAGTCACGTGACCGGTACATGGTAGCTACATGATCATTGCATGATCAGCCACGTGAGTAGTGCAGGATAGCCACGTGATCAGTGCATGATCAGTGACGTGATCAGTGCATGATCAGTCATGTAATCTGTGCATGACCAGGCACGTGATCAGTGTATGACCAGCCATGTGATCAGTGCATGATAGCCACGTGATCAGTGCATGATCAATTACGTCATCAGTGCATGATCAGTCACGTGATCAGTGCCTGATCAGCCACATGATCAGTGCATGATCAGTCACGTGACCAGTACATGGTAGCTGCGTGATCATTTCATGATCAGCCACATTAGCAGTGCATGATAGCCACGTGATCAGTGCTTGATCAGTCACGTGATCAGTGCATGATCAGTCACGTGATCAGTGCATGATCAGCCACATGATCAGTGCATGATCAATTACGTGATCATTGCATGATCAGTCACGTGACCAGTACATGGTAGCTACGTGATCATTGCATGATCAGCCACGTGATCAGTACATGATAGCCACGTGATCAGTGCATGATCAGTCATGTGATACGTGTGTGATCAGCCACGTGATCAGTGCATGATATCCACCTGATCAGTGAATGATAGCCACGTGATTAGTGCATGATAGTCACGTGATCAGTGCATGATCATCCACGTGATCAGTGCATGTGGAGTCATGTAGTCAATGCATGATAGCGCCGTGATCAGTGCACGATCAGTCCCGTGATGAGTGTATGATCAGCCAAGTGATCAGTGCAAGATAGCTACGTGATCAGTGCATGATCAGTCACATGATCAGTGCATGATAGCCACGTGAGCAGTGCATACAATTACGTGATCAGTGCATGCGCAATCACGTGATCAGTGCATGAGAGCCACGTGATCAGTGCATGATCATTCACATGATAGGTGTGTGATCAGCGACGTGAACAGTGCATGCTCAGTCACGTGATCAGGGCCTGCTGAGCTGCGTGATTACTGTCTGCTCATCTGCTTGACAATTGCCAGCTGAGCTGTACGATTCCTGCCTGTCATCTCCTTGACTATTGCCACCTGTGCTGCATAATTCCTGCCTGCTCATCTACTTGATTATTTCCAGCTGAGCAGCATGATTTCTCAGAGCTGAGTTCCATGATTATAGCCTGCTGACTGATTCCTGCCTACTCAGCTCTTTGTTCATTGCCTCCAGATGCACATGATCAGTGTGTGACACCAAACATGATCAGCACATGATCAGTCACATGATGAATGCATGATAAGCCAGGTGATCAGTGCATGATCAATTACGTGATCAGTGCATGATCAGTCATGTGACCAGTACATGGTAGCTGCGTGATCACTGCATGATCAGCCACGTGATAAGTGCATGTTCAATCACGTGTTCAGTGCATGATCAGC
This sequence comes from Bos javanicus, assembly GCF_032452875.1. Classification (NCBI taxonomy): domain Eukaryota; kingdom Metazoa; phylum Chordata; class Mammalia; order Artiodactyla; family Bovidae; genus Bos; species Bos javanicus. Next base: position 20,290 of record NW_026893743.1, on the reverse strand, counting down.
CACGTGATCAGTGCATGGTCAGACACGTGAACAGTGTATGATTAGCCACGTGATCAGTGCATGATATCCAAGTGATCAATGCTTGATCAATCACGTGATCAGTGTATGATCAGCCAGGTGAACAGTGCATGCTCAGTCACGTGATCAGGGCCTGCTGAGCTGCGTGATTACTGTCTGCTCATCTGCTTGACAATTGCCAGCTGAGCTGCATGATTCCTGCCTGTCATCTGCTTGACAATTGCCAGCTGTGCTGTGTAATTCCTGCCTGCTCAGCTGCTTGATTATTGCCAGCTGAGCAGCATGATTCCTCACAGCTGAGTTCCATGATTATTGCCTGCTGACTGTTTGATTCATGCCTACTCAGCTCTTTGTTTATTGCCTCCAGAGGCACATGATCAGTGTATGATAGCAAACATGCTCAGCGCATGATCAGTCACATGGTCAGCCCCATTAAGTCACGTGATCACTACATGATAGTCATGTGACCAGTCCATGCTCAGTCATGGTATCAGTGCATGATCAGACACGTGATCAGTGCATGATAGCCACGTGATCAGTGCATGATCAGCCAGGTGATCAGTGAATGATTGCTACGTGATCAGTTCATGATTAGTCACGTGATCTGTGCATGACCAGGCAGGTGATCAGTGTATGACCAGCCACATGATCAGTGCATGATAGCCACGTGATCAGTGCATGATCAGTCACCTGATGGGTGTATGATCAGTCACGTGACCGGTACATGGTAGCTACATGATCATTGCATGATCAGCCACGTGAGTAGTGCATGATAGCCACGTGATCAGTGCATGATCAGTGACGTGATCAGTGCATGATCAGTCATGTAATCTGTGCATGACCAGGCACGTGATCAGTGTATGACCAGCCATGTGATCAGTGCATGATAGCCACGTGATCAGTGCATGATCAATTACATCATCAGTGCATGATCAGTCACGTGACCAGTACATGGTAGCTGCGTGATCAGTGTATGACCAGCCAAGTGATCAGTGCATGATAGCCACGTGATCAGTGCATGATCAGTCACGTGATCAGTGCATGATCAGTCACGTGATCAGTGCCTGATCAGCCACATGATCAGTGCATGATCAGTCACGTGACCAGTACATGGTAGCTGCGTGATCATTTCATGATCAGCCACATTAGCAGTGCATGATAGCCACGTGATCAGTGCTTGATCAGTCACGTGATCAGTGCATGATCAGTCACGTGATCAGTGCATGATCAGCCACATGATCAGTGCATGATCAATTCGTGATCATTGCATGATCAGTCACGTGACCAGTACATGGTAGCTACGTGATCATTGCATGATCAGCCACGTGATCAGTACATGATAGCCACGTGATCAGTGCATGATCAGTCATGTGATACGTGTGTGATCAGCCACGTGATCAGTGCATGATATCCACCTGATCAGTGAATGATAGCCACGTGATTAGTGCATGATAGTCACGTGATCAGTGCATGATCATCCACGTGATCAGTGCATGTGGAGTCATGTAGTCAATGCATGATAGCGCCGTGATCAGTGCACGATCAGTCCCGTGATGAGTGTATGATCAGCCAAGTGATCAGTGCAAGATAGCTACGTGATCAGTGCATGATCAGTCACATGATCAGTGCATGATAGCCACGTGAGCAGTGCATACAATTACGTGATCAGTGCATGCGCAATCACGTGATCAGTGCATGAGAGCCACGTGATCAGTGCATGATCATTCACATGATAGGTGTGTGATCAGCGACGTGAACAGTGCATGCTCAGTCACGTGATCAGGGCCTGCTGAGCTGCGTGATTACTGTCTGCTCATCTGCTTGACAATTGCCAGCTGAGCTGTACGATTCCTGCCTGTCATCTCCTTGACTATTGCCACCTGTGCTGCATAATTCCTGCCTGCTCATCTACTTGATTATTTCCAGCTGAGCAGCATGATTTCTCAGAGCTGAGTTCCATGATTATAGCCTGCTGACTGATTCCTGCCTACTCAGCTCTTTGTTCATTGCCTCCAGATGCACATGATCAGTGTGTGACACCAAACATGATCAGCACATGATCAGTCACATGATGAATGCATGATAAGCCAGGTGATCAGTGCATGATCAATTACGTGATCAGTGCATGATCAGTCATGTGACCAGTACATGGTAGCTGCGTGATCACTGCATGATCAGCCACGTGATAAGTGCATGTTCAATCACGTGTTCAGTGCATGATCAGCCACGTGATCAGTGCATGGTCAGACACGTGAACAGTGTATGATTAGCCACGTGATCAGTGCATGATATCCAAGTGATCAATGCTTGATCAATCACGTGATCAGTGTATGATCAGCCAGGTGAACAGTGCATGCTCAGTCACGTGATCAGGGCCTGCTGAGCTGCGTGATTACTGTCTGCTCATCTGCTTGACAATTGCCAGCTGAGCTGCATGATTCCTGCCTGTCATCTGCTTGACAATTGCCAGCTGTGCTGTGTAATTCCTGCCTGCTCAGCTGCTTGATTATTGCCAGCTGAGCAGCATGATTCCTCACAGCTGAGTTCCATGATTATTGCCTGCTGACTGTTTGATTCATGCCTACTCAGCTCTTTGTTTATTGCCTCCAGAGGCACATGATCAGTGTATGATAGCAAACATGCTCAGCGCATGATCAGTCACATGGTCAGCCCCATTAAGTCACGTGATCACTACATGATAGTCATGTGACCAGTCCATGCTCAGTCATGGTATCAGTGCATGATCAGACACGTGATCAGTGCATGATAGCCACGTGATCATTGCATGATAGCCACGTGATCAGTGCATGATCAGCCAGGTGATCAGTGAATGATTGCTACGTGATCAGTTCATGATTAGTCACGTGATCTGTGCATGACCAGGCAGGTGATCAGTGTATGACCAGCCACATGATCAGTGCATGATAGCCACGTGATCAGTGCATGATCAGTCACCTGATGGGTGTATGATCAGTCACGTGACCGGTACATGGTAGCTACATGATCATTGCATGATCAGCCACGTGAGTAGTGCATGATAGCCACGTGATCAGTGCATGATCAGTGACGTGATCAGTGCATGATCAGTCATGTAATCTGTGCATGACCAGGCACGTGATCAGTGTATGACCAGCCATGTGATCAGTGCATGATAGCCACGTGATCAGTGCATGATCAATTACATCATCAGTGCATGATCAGTCACGTGACCAGTACATGGTAGCTGCGTGATCAGTGTATGACCAGCCAAGTGATCAGTGCATGATAGCCACGTGATCAGTGCATGATCAGTCACGTGATCAGTGCCTGATCAGCCACATGATCAGTGCATGATCAGTCACGTGACCAGTACATGGTAGCTGCGTGATCATTTCATGATCAGCCACATTAGCAGTGCATGATAGCCACGTGATCAGTGCTTGATCAGTCACGTGATCAGTGCATGATCAGTCACGTGATCAGTGCATGATCAGCCACATGATCAGTGCATGATCAATTACGTGATCATTGCATGATCAGTCACGTGACCAGTACATGGTAGCTACGTGATCATTGCATGATCAGCCACGTGATCAGTACATGATAGCCACGTGATCAGTGCATGATCAGTCATGTGATACGTGTGTGATCAGCCACGTGATCAGTGCATGATATCCACCTGATCAGTGAATGATAGCCACGTGATTAGTGCATGATAGTCACGTGATCAGTGCATGATCATCCACGTGATCAGTGCATGTGGAGTCATGTAGTCAATGCATGATAGCGCCGTGATCAGTGCACGATCAGTCCCGTGATGAGTGTATGATCAGCCAAGTGATCAGTGCAAGATAGCTACGTGATCAGTGCATGATCAGTCACATGATCAGTGCATGATAGCCACGTGAGCAGTGCATACAATTACGTGATCAGTGCATGCGCAATCACGTGATCAGTGCATGAGAGCCACGTGATCAGTGCATGATCATTCACATGATAGGTGTGTGATCAGCGACGTGAACAGTGCATGCTCAGTCACGTGATCAGGGCCTGCTGAGCTGCGTGATTACTGTCTGCTCATCTGCTTGACAATTGCCAGCTGAGCTGTACGATTCCTGCCTGTCATCTCCTTGACTATTGCCACCTGTGCTGCATAATTCCTGCCTGCTCATCTACTTGATTATTTCCAGCTGAGCAGCATGATTTCTCAGAGCTGAGTTCCATGATTATAGCCTGCTGACTGATTCCTGCCTACTCAGCTCTTTGTTCATTGCCTCCAGATGCACATGATCAGTGTGTGACACCAAACATGATCAGCACATGATCAGTCACATGATGAATGCATGATAAGCCAGGTGATCAGTGCATGATCAATTACGTGATCAGTGCATGATCAGTCATGTGACCAGTACATGGTAGCTGCGTGATCACTGCATGATCAGCCACGTGATAAGTGCATGTTCAATCACGTGTTCAGTGCATGATCAGCCACGTGATCAGTGCATGGTCAGACACGTGAACAGTGTATGATTAGCCACGTGATCAGTGCATGATATCCAAGTGATCAATGCTTGATCAATCACGTGATCAGTGTATGATCAGCCAGGTGAACAGTGCATGCTCAGTCACGTGATCAGGGCCTGCTGAGCTGCGTGATTACTGTCTGCTCATCTGCTTGACAATTGCCAGCTGAGCTGCATGATTCCTGCCTGTCATCTGCTTGACAATTGCCAGCTGTGCTGTGTAATTCCTGCCTGCTCAGCTGCTTGATTATTGCCAGCTGAGCAGCATGATTCCTCACAGCTGAGTTCCATGATTATTGCCTGCTGACTGTTTGATTCATGCCTACTCAGCTCTTTGTTTATTGCCTCCAGAGGCACATGATCAGTGTATGATAGCAAACATGCTCAGCGCATGATCAGTCACATGGTCAGCCCCATTAAGTCACGTGATCACTACATGATAGTCATGTGACCAGTCCATGCTCAGTCATGGTATCAGTGCATGATCAGACACGTGATCAGTGCATGATAGCCACGTGATCATTGCATGATAGCCACGTGATCAGTGCATGATCAGCCAGGTGATCAGTGAATGATTGCTACGTGATCAGTTCATGATTAGTCACGTGATCTGTGCATGACCAGGCAGGTGATCAGTGTATGACCAGCCACGTGATCAGTGCATGATAGGCACGTGATCAGTGCATGATCAGCCGCATGATCAGTGCATGATCGGTACGTGATCATTGCATGATCAGTCACGTGACCAGTACATGGTAGCTACGTGATCATTGCATGATCAGCCACGTGATCAGTACATGATAGCCACGTGATCAGTGCATGATCAGTCATGTGATACGTGTGTGATCAGCCACGTGATCAGTGCATGATATCCACCTGATCAGTGAATGATAGCCACGTGATTAGTGCATGATAGTCACGTGATCAGTGCATGATCATCCACGTGATCAGTGCATGTGGAGTCATGTAGTCAATGCGTGATAGCGCCGTGATCAGTGCACGATCAGTCCCGTGATGAGTGTATGATCAGCCAAGTGATCAGTGCAAGATAGCTACGTGATCAGTGCATGATCAGTCACATGATCAGTGCATGATAAGCCACGTGATCAGTGCATGCAATTACGTGATCAGTGCATGCGCAATCACGTGATCAGTGCATGAGAGCCACGTGATCAGTGCATGATCATTCACGTGATAGGTGTGTGATCAGCGACGTGAACAGTGCATGCTCAGTCACGTGATCAGGGCCTGCTGAGCTGCGTGATTACTGTCTGCTCATCTGCTTGACAATTGCCAGCTGAGCTGTACGATTCCTGCCTGTCATCTCCTTGACTATTGCCACCTGTGCTGCATAATTCCTGCCTGCTCATCTACTTGATTATTTCCAGCTGAGCAGCATGATTTCTCAGAGCTGAGTTCCATGATTATAGCCTGCTGACTGATTCCTGCCTACTCAGCTCTTTGTTCGTTGCCTCCAGATGCACATGATCAGTGTGTGACACCAAACATGATCAGCACATGATCAGTCACATGATGAATGCATGATAAGCCAGGTGATCAGTGCATGATCAATTACGTGATCAGTGCATGATCAGTCATGTGACCAGTACATGGTAGCTGCGTGATCACTGCATGATCAGCCACGTGATAAGTGCATGTTCAATCACGTGTTCAGTGCATGATCAGCCACGTGATCAGTGCATGGTCAGACACGTGAACAGTGTATGATTAGCCACGTGATCAGTGCATGATATCCAAGTGATCAATGCTTGATCAATCACGTGATCAGTATATGATCAGCCAGGTGAACAGTGCATGCTCAGTCACGTGATCAGGGCCTGCTGAGCTGCGTGATTACTGTCTGCTCATCTGCTTGACAATTGCCAGCTGAGCTGCATGATTCCTGCCTGTCATCTGCTTGACAATTGCCAGCTGTGCTGTGTAATTCCTGCCTGCTCAGCTGCTTGATTATTGCCAGCTGAGCAGCATGATTCCTCACAGCTGAGTTCCATGATTATTGCCTGCTGACTGTTTGATTCATGCCTACTCAGCTCTTTGTTTATTGCCTCCAGAGGCACATGATCAGTGTTTGATAGCAAACATGCTCAGCGCATGATCAGTCACATGGTCAGCCCCATTAAGTCACGTGATCACTACATGATAGTCATGTGACCAGTCCATGCTCAGTCATGGTATCAGTGCATGATCAGACACGTGATCAGTGCATGATAGCCACGTGATCATTGCATGATAGCCACGTGATCAGTGCATGATCAGCCAGGTGATCAGTGAATGATTGCTACGTGATCAGTTCATGATTAGTCACGTGATCTGTGCATGACCAGGCACGTGATCAGTGCATGATCAGCCACATGATCAGTGCATGATAGGCACGTGATCAGTGCATGATCAGCCATGATCAGTGCATGATCAATTACGTGATCATTGCATGATCAGTCACGTGACCAGTACATGGTAGCTACGTGATCATTGCATGATCAGCCACGTGATCAGTACATGATAGCCACGTGATCAGTGCATGATCAGTCACGTGATACGTGCGTGATCAGCCACGTGATCAGTGCATGATATCCACCTGATCAGTGAATGATAGCCACGTGATTAGTGCATGATAGTCACGTGATCAGTGCATGATCATCCACGTGATCAGTGCATGTGGAGTCATGTAGTCAATGCGTGATAGCGCCGTGATCAGTGCACGATCAGTCCCGTGATGAGTGTATGATCAGCCAAGTGATCAGTGCAAGATAGCTACGTGATCAGTGCATGATCAGTCACATGATCAGTGCATGATAGCCACGTGAGCAGTGCATACAATTACGTGATCAGTGCATGCGCAATCACGTGATCAGTGCATGAGAGCCACGTGATCAGTGCATGATCATTCACATGATAGGTGTGTGATCAGCGACGTGAACAGTGCATGCTCAGTCACGTGATCAGGGCCTGCTGAGCTGCGTGATTACTGTCTGCTCATCTGCTTGACAATTGCCAGCTGAGCTGTACGATTCCTGCCTGTCATCTCCTTGACTATTGCCACCTGTGCTGCATAATTCCTGCCTGCTCATCTACTTGATTATTTCCAGCTGAGCAGCATGATTTCTCAGAGCTGAGTTCCATGATTATAGCCTGCTGACTGATTCCTGCCTACTCAGCTCTTTGTTCATTGCCTCCAGATGCACATGATCAGTGTGTGACACCAAACATGATCAGCACATGATCAGTCACATGATGAATGCATGATAAGCCAGGTGATCAGTGCATGATCAATTACGTGATCAGTGCATGATCAGTCATGTGACCAGTACATGGTAGCTGATCAGTGCATGATCAGCCACGTGATAAGTGCATGTTCAATCACGTGTTCAGTGCATGATCAGCCACGTGATCAGTGCATGGTCAGACACGTGAACAGTGTATGATTAGCCACGTGATCAGTGCATGATATCCAAGTGATCAATGCTTGATCAATCACGTGATCAGTATATGATCAGCCAGGTGAACAGTGCATGCTCAGTCACGTGATCAGGGCCTGCTGAGCTGCGTGATTACTGTCTGCTCATCTGCTTGACAATTGCCAGCTGAGCTGCATGATTCCTGCCTGTCATCTGCTTGACAATTGCCAGCTGTGCTGTGTAATTCCTGCCTGCTCAGCTGCTTGATTATTGCCAGCTGAGCAGCATGATTCCTCACAGCTGAGTTCCATGATTATTGCCTGCTCACTGTTTGATTCATGCCTACTCAGCTCTTTGTTTATTGCCTCCAGAGGCACATGATCAGTGCATGATAGCAAACATGCTCAGCGCATGATCAGTCACATGGTCAGCCCCATTAAGTCACGTGATCACTACATGATAGTCATGTGACCAGTCCATGCTCAGTCATGGTATCAGTGCATGATCAGACACGTGATCAGTGCATGATAGCCACGTGATCATTGCATGATAGCCACGTGATCAGTGCATGATCAGCCAGGTGATCAGTGAATGATTGCTACGTGATCAGTTCATGATTAGTCACGTGATCTGTGCATGACCAGGCAGGTGATCAGTGTATGACCAGCCACATGATCAGTGCATGATAGGCACGTGATCAGTGCATGATCAGCCGCATGATCAGTGCATGATCAATTACGTGATCATTGCATGATCAGTCACGTGACCAGTACATGGTAGCTACGTGATCATTGCATGATCAGCCACGTGATCAGTACATGATAGCCACGTGATCAGTGCATGATCAGTCATGTGATCACGTGTGCATGATCAGCCACGTGATCAGTGCATGATATCCACCTGATCAGTGAATGATCAGCCACGTGACTAGTGCATGATAGTCACGTGATCAGTGCATGATCATCCACGTGATCAGTGCATGTGGAGTCATGTAGTCAATGCGTGATAGCGCCGTGATCAGTGCACGATCAGTCCCGTGATGAGTGTATGATCAGCCAAGTGATCAGTGCAAGATAGCTACGTGATCAGTGCATGATCAGTCACATGATCAGTGCATGATCAGCCACGTGAGCAGTGCATGCAATTACGTGATCAGTGCATGCGCAATCACGTGATCAGTGCATGAGAGCCACGTGATCAGTGCATGATCATTCACATGATAGGTGTGTGATCAGCGACGTGAACAGTGCATGCTCAGTCACGTGATCAGGGCCTGCTGAGCTGCGTGATTACTGTCTGCTCATCTGCTTGACAATTGCCAGCTGAGCTGTACGATTCCTGCCTGTCATCTCCTTGACTATGGCCACCTGTGCTGCATAATTCCTGCCTGCTCATCTACTTGATTATTTCCAGCTGAGCAGCATGATTTCTCAGAGCTGAGTTCCATGATTATAGACTGCTGACTGATTCCTGCCTACTCAGCTCTTTGTTCATTGCCTCCAGATGCACATGATCAGTGTGTGATACCAAACATGATCAGCACATGATCAGTCACATGATGAATGCATGATAAGCCAGGTGATCAGTGCATGATCAGCCAGGTGATCAGTGCATGATTGCTACGTGATCAGTTCATGATTAGTCACGTGATCTGTGCATGACCAGGCAGGTGATCAGTGTATGACCAGCCACATGATCAGTGCATGATAGCCACGTGATCAGTGCATGATCAGTCACCTGATGGGTGTATGATCAGTCACGTGACCGTACATGGTAGCTACATGATCATTGCATGATCAGCCACGTGAGTAGTGCATGATAGCCACGTGATCAGTGCATGATCAGTGACGTGATCAGTGCATGATCAGTCATGTAATCTGTGCATGACCAGGCACGTGATCAGTGTATGACCAGCCATGTGATCAGTGCATGATAGCCATGTGATCAGTGCATGATCAATTACATCATCAGTGCAGAATCAGTCACGTGACCAGTACATGGTAGCTGCGTGATCAGTGTATGACCAGCCAAGTGATCAGTACATGATAGCCACGTGATCAGTGCATGATCAGTCACGTGATCAGTGCCTGATCAGCCACATGATCAGTGCATGATCAGTCACGTGACCAGTACATGGTAGCTGCGTGATCATTTCATGATCAGCCACATTAGCAGTGCATGATAGCCACGTGATCAGTGCTTGATCAGTCACGTGATCAGTGCATGATCAGTCACGTGATCAGTGCATGATCAGCCACATGATCAGTGCATGATCAATTACGTGATCAGTGCATGATCAGTCACGTGACCAGTACATGGTAGCTACGTGATCATTGCATGATCAGCCACGTGATCAGTACATGATAGCCACGTGATCAGTGCATGATCAGTCATGTGATACGTGTGTGATCAGCCACGTGATCAGTGCATGATATCCACCTGATCAGTGAATGATAGCCACGTGATTAGTGCATGATAGTCACGTGATCAGTGCATGATCATCCACGTGATCAGTGCATGTGGAGTCATGTAGTCAATGCATGATAGCGCCGTGATCAGTGCACGATCAGTCCCGTGATGAGTGTATGATCAGCCAAGTGATCAGTGCAAGATAGCTACGTGATCAGTGCATGATCAGTCACATGATCAGTGCATGATAGCCACGTGAGCAGTGCATACAATTACGTGATCAGTGCATGCGCAATCACGTGATCAGTGCATGAGAGCCACGTGATCAGTGCATGATCATTCACATGATAGGTGTGTGATCAGCGACGTGAACAGTGCATGCTCAGTCACGTGATCAGGGCCTGCTGAGCTGCGTGATTACTGTCTGCTCATCTGCTTGACAATTGCCAGCTGAGCTGTACGATTCCTGCCTGTCATCTCCTTGACTATTGCCACCTGTGCTGCATAATTCCTGCCTGCTCATCTACTTGATTATTTCCAGCTGAGCAGCATGATTTCTCAGAGCTGAGTTCCATGATTATAGCCTGCTGACTGATTCCTGCCTACTCAGCTCTTTGTTCATTGCCTCCAGATGCACATGATCAGTGTGTGACACCAAACATGATCAGCACATGATCAGTCACATGATGAATGCATGATAAGCCAGGTGATCAGTGCATGATCAATTACGTGATCAGTGCATGATCAGTCATGTGACCAGTACATGGTAGCTGCGTGATCACTGCATGATCAGCCACGTGATAAGTGCATGTTCAATCACGTGTTCAGTGCATGATCAGCCACGTGATCAGTGCATGGTCAGACACGTGAACAGTGTATGATTAGCCACGTGATCAGTGCATGATATCCAAGTGATCAATGCTTGATCAATCACGTGATCAGTGTATGATCAGCCAGGTGAACAGTGCATGCTCAGTCACGTGATCAGGGCCTGCTGAGCTGCGTGATTACTGTCTGCTCATCTGCTTGACAATTGCCAGCTGAGCTGCATGATTCCTGCCTGTCATCTGCTTGACAATTGCCAGCTGTGCTGTGTAATTCCTGCCTGCTCAGCTGCTTGATTATTGCCAGCTGAGCAGCATGATTCCTCACAGCTGAGTTCCATGATTATTGCCTGCTGACTGTTTGATTCATGCCTACTCAGCTCTTTGTTTATTGCCTCCAGAGGCACATGATCAGTGTATGATAGCAAACATGCTCAGCGCATGATCAGTCACATGGTCAGCCCCATTAAGTCACGTGATCACTACATGATAGTCATGTGACCAGTCCATGCTCAGTCATGGTATCAGTGCATGATCAGACACGTGATCAGTGCATGATAGCCACGTGATCAGTGCATGATCAGCCAGGTGATCAGTGAATGATTGCTACGTGATCAGTTCATGATTAGTCACGTGATCTGTGCATGACCAGGCAGGTGATCAGTGTATGACCAGCCACATGATCAGTGCATGATAGCCACGTGATCAGTGCATGATCAGTCACCTGATGGGTGTATGATCAGTCACGTGACCGGTACATGGTAGCTACATGATCATTGCATGATCAGCCACGTGAGTAGTGCATGATAGCCACGTGATCAGTGCATGATCAGTGACGTGATCCGTGCATGATCAGTCATGTAATCTGTGCATGACCAGGCACGTGATCAGTGTATGACCAGCCATGTGATCAGTGCATGATAGCCACGTGATCAGTGCATGATCAATTACATCATCAGTGCATGATCAGTCACGAGACCAGTACATGGTAGCTGCGTGATCAGTGTATGACCAGCCAAGTGATCAGTGCATGATAGCCACGTGATCAGTGCATGATCAGTCACGTGATCAGTGCATGATCAGTCACGTGATCAGTGCCTGATCAGCCACATGATCAGTGCATGATCAGTCACGTGACCAGTACATGGTAGCTGCGTGATCATTTCATGATCAGCCACATTAGCAGTGCATGATAGCCACGTGATCAGTGCTTGATCAGTCACGTGATCAGTGCATGATCAGTCACGTGATCAGTGCATGATCAGCCACATGATCAGTGCATGATCAATTACGTGATCATTGCATGATCAGTCACGTGACCAGTACATGGTAGCTACGTGATCATTGCATGATCAGCCACGTGATCAGTACATGATAGCCACGTGATCAGTGCATGATCAGTCATGTGATACGTGTGTGATCAGCCACGTGATCAGTGCATGATATCCACCTGATCAGTGAATGATAGCCACGTGATTAGTGCATGATAGTCACGTGATCAGTGCATGATCATCCACGTGATCAGTGCATGTGGAGTCATGTAGTCAATGCATGATAGCGCCGTGATCAGTGCACGATCAGTCCCGTGATGAGTGTATGATCAGCCAAGTGATCAGTGCAAGATAGCTACGTGATCAGTGCATGATCAGTCACATGATCAGTGCATGATAGCCACGTGAGCAGTGCATACAATTACGTGATCAGTGCATGCGCAATCACGTGATCAGTGCATGAGAGCCACGTGATCAGTGCATGATCATTCACATGATAGGTGTGTGATCAGCGACGTGAACAGTGCATGCTCAGTCACGTGATCAGGGCCTGCTGAGCTGCGTGATTACTGTCTGCTCATCTGCTTGACAATTGCCAGCTGAGCTGTACGATTCCTGCCTGTCATCTCCTTGACTATTGCCACCTGTGCTGCATAATTCCTGCCTGCTCATCTACTTGATTATTTCCAGCTGAGCAGCATGATTTCTCAGAGCTGAGTTCCATGATTATAGCCTGCTGACTGATTCCTGCCTACTCAGCTCTTTGTTCATTGCCTCCAGATGCACATGATCAGTGTGTGACACCAAACATGATCAGCACATGATCAGTCACATGATGAATGCATGATAAGCCAGGTGATCAGTGCATGATCAATTACGTGATCAGTGCATGATCAGTCATGTGACCAGTACATGGTAGCTGCGTGATCACTGCATGATCAGCCACGTGATAAGTGCATGTTCAATCACGTGTTCAGTGCATGATCAGCCACGTGATCAGTGCATGGTCAGACACGTGAACAGTGTATGATTAGCCACGTGATCAGTGCATGATATCCAAGTGATCAATGCTTGATCAATCACGTGATCAGTGTATGATCAGCCAGGTGAACAGTGCATGCTCAGTCACGTGATCAGGGCCTGCTGAGCTGCGTGATTACTGTCTGCTCATCTGCTTGACAATTGCCAGCTGAGCTGCATGATTCCTGCCTGTCATCTGCTTGACAATTGCCAGCTGTGCTGTGTAATTCCTGCCTGCTCAGCTGCTTGATTATTGCCAGCTGAGCAGCATGATTCCTCACAGCTGAGTTCCATGATTATTGCCTGCTGACTGTTTGATTCATGCCTACTCAGCTCTTTGTTTATTGCCTCCAGAGGCACATGATCAGTGTATGATAGCAAACATGCTCAGCGCATGATCAGTCACATGGTCAGCCCCATTAAGTCACGTGATCACTACATGATAGTCATGTGACCAGTCCATGCTCAGTCATGGTATCAGTGCATGATCAGACACGTGATCAGTGCATGATAGCCACGTGATCAGTGCATGATCAGCCAGGTGATCAGTGAATGATTGCTACGTGATCAGTTCATGATTAGTCACGTGATCTGTGCATGACCAGGCAGGTGATCAGTGTATGACCAGCCACATGATCAGTGCATGATAGCCACGTGATCAGTGCATGATCAGTCACCTGATGGGTGTATGATCAGTCACGTGACCGGTACATGGTAGCTACATGATCATTGCATGATCAGCCACGTGAGTAGTGCATGATAGCCACGTGATCAGTGCATGATCAGTGACGTGATCAGTGCATGATCAGTCATGTAATCTGTGCATGACCAGGCACGTGATCAGTGTATGACCAGCCATGTGATCAGTGCATGATAGCCACGTGATCAGTGCATGATCAATTACATCATCAGTGCATGATCAGTCACGTGACCAGTACATGGTAGCTGCGTGATCAGTGTATGACCAGCCAAGTGATCAGTGCATGATAGCCACGTGATCAGTGCATGATCAGTCACGTGATCAGTGCATGATCAGTCACGTGATCAGTGCCTGATCAGCCACATGATCAGTGCATGATCAGTCACGTGACCAGTACATGGTAGCTGCGTGATCATTTCATGATCAGCCACATTAGCAGTGCATGATAGCCACGTGATCAGTGCTTGATCAGTCACGTGATCAGTGCATGATCAGTCACGTGATCAGTGCATGATCAGCCACATGATCAGTGCATGATCAATTACGTGATCATTGCATGATCAGTCACGTGACCAGTACATGGTAGCTACGTGATCATTGCATGATCAGCCACGTGATCAGTACATGATAGCCACGTGATCAGTGCATGATCAGTCATGTGATACGTGTGTGATCAGCCACGTGATCAGTGCATGATATCCACCTGATCAGTGAATGATAGCCACGTGATTAGTGCATGATAGTCACGTGATCAGTGCATGATCATCCACGTGATCAGTGCATGTGGAGTCATGTAGTCAATGCATGATAGCGCCGTGATCAGTGCACGATCAGTCCCGTGATGAGTGTATGATCAGCCAAGTGATCAGTGCAAGATAGCTACGTGATCAGTGCATGATCAGTCACATGATCAGTGCATGATAGCCACGTGAGCAGTGCATACAATTACGTGATCAGTGCATGCGCAATCACGTGATCAGTGCATGAGAGCCACGTGATCAGTGCATGATCATTCACATGATAGGTGTGTGATCAGCGACGTGAACAGTGCATGCTCAGTCACGTGATCAGGGCCTGCTGAGCTGCGTGATTACTGTCTGCTCATCTGCTTGACAATTGCCAGCTGAGCTGTACGATTCCTGCCTGTCATCTCCTTGACTATTGCCACCTGTGCTGCATAATTCCTGCCTGCTCATCTACTTGATTATTTCCAGCTGAGCAGCATGATTTCTCAGAGCTGAGTTCCATGATTATAGCCTGCTGACTGATTCCTGCCTACTCAGCTCTTTGTTCATTGCCTCCAGATGCACATGATCAGTGTGTGACACCAAACATGATCAGCACATGATCAGTCACATGATGAATGCATGATAAGCCAGGTGATCAGTGCATGATCAATTACGTGATCAGTGCATGATCAGTCATGTGACCAGTACATGGTAGCTGCGTGATCACTGCATGATCAGCCACGTGATAAGTGCATGTTCAATCACGTGTTCAGTGCATGATCAGCCACGTGATCAGTGCATGGTCAGACACGTGAACAGTGTATGATTAGCCACGTGATCAGTGCATGATATCCAAGTGATCAATGCTTGATCAATCACGTGATCAGTGTATGATCAGCCAGGTGAACAGTGCATGCTCAGTCACGTGATCAGGGCCTGCTGAGCTGCGTGATTACTGTCTGCTCATCTGCTTGACAATTGCCAGCTGAGCTGCATGATTCCTGCCTGTCATCTGCTTGACAATTGCCAGCTGTGCTGTGTAATTCCTGCCTGCTCAGCTGCTTGATTATTGCCAGCTGAGCAGCATGATTCCTCACAGCTGAGTTCCATGATTATTGCCTGCTGACTGTTTGATTCATGCCTACTCAGCTCTTTGTTTATTGCCTCCAGAGGCACATGATCAGTGTATGATAGCAAACATGCTCAGCGCATGATCAGTCACATGGTCAGCCCCATTAAGTCACGTGATCACTACATGATAGTCATGTGACCAGTCCATGCTCAGTCATGGTATCAGTGCATGATCAGACACGTGATCAGTGCATGATAGCCACGTGATCATTGCATGATAGCCACGTGATCAGTGCATGATCAGCCAGGTGATCAGTGAATGATTGCTACGTGATCAGTTCATGATTAGTCACGTGATCTGTGCATGACCAGGCAGGTGATCAGTGTATGACCAGCCACATGATCAGTGCATGATAGCCACGTGATCAGTGCATGATCAGTCACCTGATGGGTGTATGATCAGTCACGTGACCGGTACATGGTAGCTACATGATCATTGCATGATCAGCCACGTGAGTAGTGCATGATAGCCACGTGATCAGTGCATGATCAGTGACGTGATCAGTGCATGATCAGTCATGTAATCTGTGCATGACCAGGCACGTGATCAGTGTATGACCAGCCATGTGATCAGTGCATGATAGCCACGTGATCAGTGCATGATCAATTACATCATCAGTGCATGATCAGTCACGTGACCAGTACATGGTAGCTGCGTGATCAGTGTATGACCAGCCAAGTGATCAGTGCATGATAGCCACGTGATCAGTGCATGATCAGTCACGTGATCAGTGCCTGATCAGCCACATGATCAGTGCATGATCAGTCACGTGACCAGTACATGGTAGCTGCGTGATCATTTCATGATCAGCCACATTAGCAGTGCATGATAGCCACGTGATCAGTGCTTGATCAGTCACGTGATCAGTGCATGATCAGTCACGTGATCAGTGCATGATCAGCCACATGATCAGTGCATGATCAATTACGTGATCATTGCATGATCAGTCACGTGACCAGTACATGGTAGCTACGTGATCATTGCATGATCAGCCACGTGATCAGTACATGATAGCCACGTGATCAGTGCATGATCAGTCATGTGATACGTGTGTGATCAGCCACGTGATCAGTGCATGATATCCACCTGATCAGTGAATGATAGCCACGTGATTAGTGCATGATAGTCACGTGATCAGTGCATGATCATCCACGTGATCAGTGCATGTGGAGTCATGTAGTCAATGCATGATAGCGCCGTGATCAGTGCACGATCAGTCCCGTGATGAGTGTATGATCAGCCAAGTGATCAGTGCAAGATAGCTACGTGATCAGTGCATGATCAGTCACATGATCAGTGCATGATAGCCACGTGAGCAGTGCATACAATTACGTGATCAGTGCATGCGCAATCACGTGATCAGTGCATGAGAGCCACGTGATCAGTGCATGATCATTCACATGATAGGTGTGTGATCAGCGACGTGAACAGTGCATGCTCAGTCACGTGATCAGGGCCTGCTGAGCTGCGTGATTACTGTCTGCTCATCTGCTTGACAATTGCCAGCTGAGCTGTACGATTCCTGCCTGTCATCTCCTTGACTATTGCCACCTGTGCTGCATAATTCCTGCCTGCTCATCTACTTGATTATTTCCAGCTGAGCAGCATGATTTCTCAGAGCTGAGTTCCATGATTATAGCCTGCTGACTGATTCCTGCCTACTCAGCTCTTTGTTCATTGCCTCCAGATGCACATGATCAGTGTGTGACACCAAACATGATCAGCACATGATCAGTCACATGATGAATGCATGATAAGCCAGGTGATCAGTGCATGATCAATTACGTGATCAGTGCATGATCAGTCATGTGACCAGTACATGGTAGCTGCGTGATCACTGCATGATCAGCCACGTGATAAGTGCATGTTCAATCACGTGTTCAGTGCATGATCAGCCACGTGATCAGTGCATGGTCAGACACGTGAACAGTGTATGATTAGCCACGTGATCAGTGCATGATATCCAAGTGATCAATGCTTGATCAATCACGTGATCAGTGTATGATCAGCCAGGTGAACAGTGCATGCTCAGTCACGTGATCAGGGCCTGCTGAGCTGCGTGATTACTGTCTGCTCATCTGCTTGACAATTGCCAGCTGAGCTGCATGATTCCTGCCTGTCATCTGCTTGACAATTGCCAGCTGTGCTGTGTAATTCCTGCCTGCTCAGCTGCTTGATTATTGCCAGCTGAGCAGCATGATTCCTCACAGCTGAGTTCCATGATTATTGCCTGCTGACTGTTTGATTCATGCCTACTCAGCTCTTTGTTTATTGCCTCCAGAGGCACATGATCAGTGTATGATAGCAAACATGCTCAGCGCATGATCAGTCACATGGTCAGCCCCATTAAGTCACGTGATCACTACATGATAGTCATGTGACCAGTCCATGCTCAGTCATGGTATCAGTGCATGATCAGACAGGTGATCAGTGCATGATAGCCACGTGATCATTGCATGATAGCCACGTGATCAGTGCATGATCAGCCAGGTGATCAGTGAATGATTGCTACGTGATCAGTTCATGATTAGTCACGTGATCTGTGCATGACCAGGCAGGTGATCAGTGAATGACCAGCCACATGATCAGTGCATGATAGCCACGTGATCAGTGCATGATCAGTCACCTGATGGGTGTATGATCAGTCACGTGACCGGTATATGGTAGCTACATGATCATTGCATGATCAGCCACGTGAGTAGTGCATGATAGCCACGTGATCAGTGCATGATCAGTGACGTGATCAGTGCATGATCAGTCATGTAATCTGTGCATGACCAGGCACGTGATCAGTGTATGACCAGCCATGTGATCAGTGCATGATAGCCACGTGATCAGTGCATGATCAATTACATCATCAGTGCATGATCAGTCACGTGACGAGTACATGGTAGCTGCGTGATCAGTGTATGACCAGCCAAGTGATCAGTGCATGATAGCCACGTGATCAGTGCATGATCAGTCACGTGATCAGTGCCTGATCAGCCACATGATCAGTGCATGATCAGTCACATGACCAGTACATGGTAGCTGCGTGATCATTTCATGATCAGCCACATTAGCAGTGCATGATAGCCACGTGATCAGTGCTTGATCAGTCACGTGATCAGTGCATGGTCAGACACGTGAACAGTGTATGATTAGCCACGTGATCAGTGCATGATATCCAAGTGATCAATGCTTGATCAATCACGTGATCAGTGTATGATCAGCCAGGTGAACAGTGCATGCTCAGTCACGTGATCAGGGCCTGCTGAGCTGCGTGATTACTGTCTGCTCATCTGCTTGACAATTGCCAGCTGAGCTGTATGATTCCTGCCTGTCATCTCCTTGACTATTGCCACCTGTGCTGCATAATTCCTGCCTGCTCATCTACTTGATTATTTCCAGCTGAGCAGCATGATTTCTCAGAGCTGAGTTCCATGATTATAGCCTGCTGACTGATTCCTGCCTACTCAGCTCTTTGTTCATTGCCTCCAGATGCACATGATCAGTGTGTGACACCAAACATGATCAGCACATGATCAGTCACATGATGAATGCATGATAAGCCAGGTGATCAGTGCATGATCAATTACGTGATCAGTGCATGATCAGTCATGTGACCAGTACATGGTAGCTGCGTGATCACTGCATGATCAGCCACGTGATAAGTGCATGTTCAATCACGTGTTCAGTGCATGATCAGCCACGTGATCAGTGCATGGTCAGACACGTGAACAGTGTATGATTAGCCACGTGATCAGTGCATGATATCCAAGTGATCAATGCTTGATCAATCACGTGATCAGTGTATGATCAGCCAGGTGAACAGTGCATGCTCAGTCACGTGATCAGGGCCTGCTGAGCTGCGTGATTACTGTCTGCTCATCTGCTTGACAATTGCCAGCTGAGCTGCATGATTCCTGCCTGTCATCTGCTTGACAATTGCCAGCTGTGCTGTGTAATTCCTGCCTGCTCAGCTGCTTGATTATTGCCAGCTGAGCAGCATGATTCCTCACAGCTGAGTTCCATGATTATTGCCTGCTGACTGTTTGATTCATGCCTACTCAGCTCTTTGTTTATTGCCTCCAGAGGCACATGATCAGTGTATGATAGCAAACATGCTCAGCGCATGATCAGTCACATGGTCAGCCCCATTAAGTCACGTGATCACTGCATGATAGTCATGTGACCAGTCCATGCTCAGTCATGGTGATCAGTGCATGATCAGCCACGTGATCAGTGCATGATCAGCCACGTGATCAGTGCATGATCAGCCACGTGATCC